>NC_142610.1:3088935-3253577 GCF_041222555.1 Hakea prostrata | reverse complement strand
ACTTTACCATCTCCATTTTTAATACATCTAACATGGTCAAGATCTCTACTCTTCCTATCCCTCATCTTAGCTATCTTATAAATAGATTTTTCCCCTTCCTTTGTGCCCAATTTATTATACAACTCTTCATATTTCCTTTCCCTTGCTTTTCCTACAATTTTCTTAGCTTCATTTCTATCCAACCTATACCTATGAAGATCCTCAACATCTTTAGTTCTTTTTATACCCCCCCCCCCCCCCCCCCCCTATAAAAAATTTTTTTTCTTCCCCCAACAACCCCACACCCCCCTCCCACAAACAAACCCCCCTCCCCCTCCCAATCAAATTAGACCCCCATAAAAAAATCTTTTTCTTTTTACTACTTCTATAAGGTGGGGCAACTAGACTCGAACAAAATTTGACTGGAATTCTTTTGAAAAGGTCTCATCTCATGTCATGTAGTCCTGGTTGAGGTAGCCAAGCCCATGAGCACACGAGGGGAAGGAGTAAATGGAAGGCTAAGAAGAGTTCATAGGAAGCTATGATGATGACGATGATGAAAATGATGACAATAGATGATCCTATCATGAATCTGATGAAATACCAACGAAGGAAGAGATATGGATTTTCGACAGGCTAGACAAAGAACAAAGCCACTAATCACGAGGATCAGGAGAGATTAGCAGTAGGTGATATGGAGGAGTTTGTACCTTGCCTAGTCCGGCCAGGAGACAAAAAAGTATGAAGGCAGTCGGCCTCCACCACTTCCAATTGACCACTATGATTTGACCCAGCACTGCACCAGGGATTTGGTTTCTAAAGGAAACAACCAGCCTAAGTGTAGAAATCTGAAGGGAATTGTGAAGGAATCTATATCTAACTGGATGTAATACAGTACCATCACAAAACACCAAGGCCCCTTGATTTAGTTCCTTCATATAATACTATTCCGATGGGGGAGAAGATAGATCATGTTGATTTTACCAAGTTATACTTGGGCAGAAACCCATTGACCATGAGTTCCAATCCTTGGGATGCATGACATATGTTGAAGCTCTTGATTTGGGTATTTTGAAGTACTCTATCTCAGTTGTATAATGATAATAGATACTGATACGACCTAATCAAACATACCCTATCTAAAGCCGAAATCCCTGGAAGTTTTCTTCCTCTAAGAAATTCCCATATAATGGCAGCACTTGCAACAATATGAAAAACTGAGGGAGATCTTGCAGTCTCCATCACTGCCTTAGATGCGGCACTCCCAACAACAGTAACGTCACAACCATTTTGAATTAATTTTTCAAGCATCATCACCAACTTAGATGTTCCATACGTATTCTCTGCTGTGGACTTGAATTTCAGTGGTCCAATCCACAATATTTTCTGCAATTCAACAAATACAAAGATTACATCAGGTTAATAATGAAATTTATAAAACTATGCCAACTGCTAAGAGATGATTTGTGAAAGAAGCAAACAGGAAAAGGTCAGTTGAAGATGTAGTACAAGAACAAATTTACAGAATTGTAATCAAATTCTTAGTCTAAGCCTGTGAGCTCATATCAAATCATGCAATATTGTTGTAAGTCAAAGAAGGGTAGTTTTCTCTTGTTAGGAATTTTACTATTTTTAGTCCCACATCAGGTATTCTTGTATTCTTCACTTTATTTTATTATTATAAATAAAGGCCTGCAGTGTCACAACGACACAAGTCAAGATCCATTCACCATTCCAACATGATATCAGAGCCATGTTTAACCTAAAGAACCAACCTTCCATCGCAAGTTACAGAAAAGAAGAAGAGTCACCATCGTAGGTTACAGAATAGCTTCCGCCACCTTCTTCTAAACCTATAGCTCCATTCCTACTACCTTCAACATTCCCACAGACCACCAAAGCACCCCTAAATACCATCACTCCCTTCTGAATTGTGCCATTTGGAAGCACCGACTCCTAGTCCTAAAGAAGTAGTTCCACTTGGTGAGTATGTCTCTGACCTAGATCTACCTATTGCTTTGAGAAAACAGCCATGTACATGCACTAAACATCCTATCTCTAATCAGGTTTCATATCAGTCCCTATCCCCAGAATTTCAAAGCTTTATTTCCTCTTTGTATTCCACCTATACTCCTGACTCCTGGAAGGAGGCAATGTCTCACTCAAACTGGAAGAATGTTAGGGATGAGAGAATGCAAACACGAGAAAAAACAAAACGTGGGAGTTGGTGTCTTTGCTTGCAAGGAAAAAGACTATTGGGTGCAAGTGGGTGTTTGAAATAAAGCATAAAGCAAATGGAAGCATTGAGAGGTATAAGGCAAGACTGGTAGCCAAAGGCTTCACTCAGACTTATTATTGGATTTGTGATGAAAATTATTTTATCTTTTGGGTTCTAATTTGAACTTGGTAGTGGTAAACATGGGTTAGGTGTTTGGTATCATTAAAAGGGTCTTGGGAGAGGTAAATGGGGTGAGAAAAAGAGAGTTTCTAGTGATGTCCAAGAGGGGTTCAGAGCAAAAAGGAGAATTGCGCTTTTGGGTCTTCTTGTGGTTTACAAGAAAAGGGTTCTCTCTCTTAAGTTTTCTTCTCCAGTGTTACTCCATTGAAGCTTAAACTTGGATTGAAGGGTTCTCTTTAAGATCTTGAAGGTGGAAGGATGTTTTCAAGGAAGTTTGAGAGGTGGTGTGACCGGTTTGAGGTAACATTGTATTAATCTTAAATCTTGTACTATTTTAAAAATTAAAATAGTGGATTCCATCCCCGTGGATGTAGTTAATCAACTTAATCTTGAACATTTCGGGTTACTAAACCACATAAAAATATTGTGTTGTTTTCTTTTATCTTTCATTATTGTGGTGATTTGTTGTTATTTGCTTTGTGATTGTCTTCAATTTATTTACATAAGATCCTTGGATTATTTTGTTCATTTAGGTAATTTGTTAAATTACTGGGATCCTTGGATTTGGTCTCGTCTTCTACAATTGGCATCAGAGCATATCTATTTTGGAGACAATGAGTGCTCATACATTTAGGGTGGAGCCATTTGATGGAAATACAAATGTTGATTTATGGAAAATGAAAATGAAATATTTTTTAATTCAAAATAGTTGTCACAAAACATTGTTGGGAAAAGATAGGAAACCGGAGGGAATAAAAGATGATGATTGGGATGAGATGGATCTCAAGGTCATGTCTACTATTCGATTGAGCTTGTCCAATAAGGTTTTGTTTAATATTGCACATGAAAAAATCACGGTAGATTTGTGGTCAAAGTTGGAAAGCATCTACTAAACAAAGTCTCTCACAAATAGAATTTTCTTGATGAGAAAATTATTTTCTTTAAGAATGAATGATGGTTCAAATATTTCAAATCATTTGAATGAGTTCATCAACATACTTTGTCAATTAGAAAATGTTGAAGAAAAGATGAAGGATGAAGACAAGACGGTAATTTTACTTTGCACTCTATCGGAATCTTATGATCATTTGGTAACGACTCTAAGCTATAGAAAAGGAGATTCTCATAACTTTGATTTAGTTTGTAGTACATTACTTGTCAAGGAACTCCGAAAAAAGGCTTCTTTAGGAAGTTTTATGGAGATAGGATCCGAATCTAATATGAAAAGGGGGTAAAGCAAGGAGCGCCATAATTCTTCTAAGGGTTCCTCAAGAAGTAAGTGAAAACATTGTTCTAAATCTAAGGGGCATGATGGCAAGTGATTGTTAGTTTTGTGGATAAAGAGAACATCTTTAAAAGAATTGTCCCAAAAGAAAGAAAAAAAAAGAAAAATAGATAAATAAATAAATAAGTTATAACCCAAAAAATAAGAAAGGCAAAGAAATTATTGATGACAATTCTAAGGAAGCAAATCAAGTTGTGGCTATCACATCTAGTGTTCTTGAGGATGAAGTGTTGATGGTGAGTTGTAATTCAAAATTTCACCAAAATTGTGTTTTTGATAACAAATCTTGGTTTAGCACATATAACCATGTAAAGGAGGATTGGGGAAGATGGGGAATAACTCAACTAATGAAACACTTGGCATTGGATCGGTACGCTTGAAGATGTTTGATGCTATTGTTCACACACTTGAAAATGTTAAACATGTTCTAGAAATGACAAAAGGTTTCCGAGGGACATGGAGTCCTCAAAGTTTCAAGAGGTGCTCGAGTTATCTTAAAAGGAGTTTTGGTTGGTCTCTTATACAAGTTGTTGGGTAATTCCATGATTGATGATGTTGCAAATGTGTCGGTTGACAAAGGAAATGTTCCTCTTAGGTTATGGCATAGAAGACTTGGGCACAAGAGTGAGAAATAAATGAAAATTTTGATGGAAAAGAAATTTATCCCAAATTTGAATTTTTCGGAGAAATAATTTTGTGAGCATTGTGTCTATAGGAAGCATTATAGAATGGCTTTCAAAGCGGGTATGCACAAAAGTAAAAGGATTGTTGATTACATTCGCTCGGATGTTTGGGGTCCATCACCGGATGTATCTTATGATGGTGCTTAATACTTTGTTACTTTCATTGATGATTTTTTACGGAAAGTATGGGTGACAATCCTCAAGTCAAAAAATGATGTGTTAGTGGCATTCAAGAACTTCAAGGTTGAGGTGGAGAAAACAACCGATACAAGCATCAAAGTCTTAAGGACGGATAATGCAATGGAATATGCAAAAAATGAATTTGGTAATTTTTGCAAGGACGTTGGAATTGTATGGCATCATATGGTTGTGCGTACTCCACAACAAAATGGAGTAGCAAAGCGTATAAATAGGACATTGATGGTGAGGGATCCGACTATGCTAAGCAATGCAAACTTGGATAAAGAATTGTGGGCCGAAGTAGTGTTGATGGCACGCTATCTTGTGAATAGGTCTCCTGCAATGACTTTGAGTAAAAAGACTCCAAATGAGGTATGGTACGGAACTCTTTGTGATTATTCGAATTTTTGGATGTGATGCATATGCTTTGATTCTAAGTTGTCAAATGAGCAAGCTTGATCCAAAATCCAAGAAAGGCATTTTTGTAGGATATGGCAAAAATGTGAAGAGGTATCGGTTATGGGATCCAAGTACCCATAAGATTATTATAAGTAGTGATGTGCATTTTGATGACTCCTCTATGTTGATTAAGGGGGTGAAAAAGAAAGTTGATGAAGAAAAATTAATTGTTGAAGATACCCAAGAATTTCACATGCAACCTACAAGATCTTCAAATGAGGGCGCTTATGATGAAGATGTTATAGATCTTGATAATCAAGGTATACAAGGAGAAATTCAGAAGAAACACCAGTTGATGTTGAAGAAGTTGTGGTACCTATCGGAGAAAGACCTACAAGACAAATTCGTTTTCAATAAAGGTACAAGGATTAAGTTGATCCAAATACTCTTAGAGCTTTGGTGGCATTAAATGAAGAACCTAATACATTCCTTGACGTTATCAATGGGGATGATGCAAAGTATTGGAAGGATGCAATGAAAGAAGAATTTCAAGCACTTCAAAAGAACAAGACATGGGATTTAGTAGAATTATCAAAGGGAAGAAAAGTCATTGGTTGTAAATGGATATATAAACTCAAAAGAGGGGTGGATGGCAAGGTGGAGCGGTATAGGGCAACACTTGTCGCCCAAGACTTTGCACAAAAGGAAGGTATAGTTTTCTTTGAAGTATTTGCCCCAGTTGTAAAGTTGGTGACTATTAGGTTGGTGCTTAGACTTGTTGCTATAGATGATTTGAAGCTTGAACAAATGGATGTGAAAACGACGTTTTTACATGGTGATCTTCTTGAAGAGGTGCAGATGAGGCAATCGGAAGGATTTGTTGAGAAAGGCAAAGGGAAGCTCGTTTACAAGTTGAAGAAGTCCTTATATAGACTTAAACAAGCTTCAAGACAATGGTATAAATTTTTTTTGACTCATTCATTTAAGTCTTTGTTATAAAAGAAGTGAATCTGACCATCGTTTATATATTAAGTTCTTCGATGATGGTTCATATGTGATTTTAGTTTTAGTATGGATGATACGCTCTTGGTGTCTAAGGACAACGCTAAAATTAAAGAGCTCAAAGGATGTTTAAGCAAGAAGTTTGAAATGAAGGATCTTGGTCAAACGAAACAAATTCTTAGAGTTCAGATTCAAAGAGATGGAAGGAATGGGACATTTTCACTATCACAAAAGTCCTTTGTGAAAAAAAATTCTTGAGAAGTTTGGCAAGTGTAAGAAAAAGGAGGTTTCAACTCCATTGAGATCACATTTCAAATTATCTTCCAATGATAACCTAAAGACAGAAGAAGAAAAAAATAAGATGTCAAGATGTCCTTATGCAAGTCTAGTTAGGAGCTTAATGTTCTCAATGGTGTGCACTAGGTTAGATATTGTTCATGCGGTTGGTGTGTTGAGTAGGTTCATGGCAAATCCAGAAAAAGAGGCATTGGGAGGCGGCAAAATGGATGCTTCGGTATTTGAGAGGTACACGTGACTACTCCATCACATTTAGCAAAGGAGGAGGGCAAATTCAAGGCTTTGTGGATGCTAATTATTGTGATGATCGTGATAAGGAGCAATCTACAATAGAGTATATGTTCAAGTATGCCAATGGTCCAATAAGTTGGATGTCTAAGCTTCAAGCGACAATGGCATTGTCAACTACTGAAGCGGAATACATGGAGGCAACAGAAGCTTATAAGGAAGCGGTGTGGTATCAAGGATTGATGGATGAGATTGGCATTGAATCAAAACGTTTGCATTTGTTTTGTTATAATATGAGTGCAATTTACTTGGCTAAGAATCCGATACATCACAAGAGGACAAAGCATATATTGGCACAATATCATTACATTCGAGAATTCATTGAAGATAGGAGGATCTGATTGTTAAAAGTAAGAACCAATGAGAATGTGGCGGATATGCTTACCAAGGTTGTCCAAGGAGATAAGTTGAATTGGTGTCTATCTTCTCTTGGTTTCAAGAAACACGATTGACAAGTCAGTGATTTCCATCAAGGTGGAGATTGTTGAGTTTGTGATAAAAATCACTTTTATCTTTTGGGTTTTAATTTGAACTTGGAGGGTCCCACTAAGTGGTAAACATGGGTTAGGTGTTTGGTATCATTAAGAGGGTCTTGGGAGAGGTATATGGGGTGAGAAAAAGAAAGTTTCGGTGATGTCCAAGAGGGGTTTAGAGCAAAAAGGGGAATTGAGCTTTTGGGTCTTCTTGTTATTGTGGTTTACAAGAAAAGGGTTCTCTCTCTTAAGTTTTCTTCTCCAATGTTGCTCCATTGAAGCTTAAGCTTGGATTGAAGGGTTTTCTTTAAGAGCTTGAAGGTGGAAGGATGTTTTCAAGGAAGTTTGAGAGGTGGTGTGACCGGTTTGAGGTAACATTGTATTATTCTTAAACCTTGTACTATTTTCCTCATGGATGTAGCTAAGCTAGAACACTTCAGGTTAGTGAACCACGTAAAAATCTTGTGTATTGTTCTTTTATCTTTCAGTCTTGTGGTAGTTTGTTGTTATTTGCTTTGTGATTGTCTTCCACTTATTTGCACAAGATCCTTGGATTATTTTGTTCATTTGGGTGATTTGTAAATTACCGGAATCCTTGGATTTGGTCTTGTCTTCTACACTTATGGTCTTGACTACCAAGAGACATTTGCTTCAATTACTAAGATGACTATAGTTCGGACCATTCTCTCTGTGCTGTGAACCAAGGGTGGAATCTTCAACACTTGGATGTCAAGAATACTTTCCTACATGGAGAGCTCTTAAAAGAAGCATATATGGATATGCCACATAGATATTTTGGTCCTCAAACACATAGCAAATTGAGGAGAGCATTGTATGGACAAAAGCAATCCCCTAGGGCTTGGTTTGGGAGATTTCATAAGGCTATGGTCTCCTATGGAGAGCAATCCAGACCATACCCTATTTGTTAAACGGGATGGTTTTCATATTACAGTTCTTCTAGTATATATGGATGAAATAGTCATCACATGAAGTAGTGAGGAAGAAATCTCAGCCTTGAAGGCATTCTTGGGGACAAAGATTGAGATAAAAGACATGGGCAAGCTTAGGTACTTTCTTGGATTGGAACTGGCATATTCATCTAATGATGTTTCTCTATCTCAAAGAAAGTACGCATTGGACCTACTAGAAGAGACTGAGATGCTAGGGTGTAGCCCTGTTGAGACCCCAGTAGAACCAAATCAACATTTGAAGTCAAAGGAAGGAGAACTTGTTGATAAGACCAGCTATCAAAAACCGGTTGGGAAGCTAATTTATCTGTCACGTACCAGACTCGATATCTCATTCGCAATTAGCCTTGTTAGTCAATGCGTGCATAATCCTTACTCTTCACATCTAGGTGCAGTATACCATATCTTGAGGTACTTAAAGGCCTCTCCTGGAAAGGGCATCTTGATTTCTTTTTATGGACATCTTAGAGTGGAAGCATATACAAATGCAGATTGGGCAGGATGTTCTAATGATAGAAGATTTACAACTGGCTACTGCGTTTATGTAGGGGGTAACCTTGTGTCATAGAGGAGAAAGGAACAAGCAGTAGTTGTTTGATCCAGTGTTGAAGCCGAGCTTAGGTCTCTAGCTCAAAGCATTTGTGAAGCATTATGGTTAAAGGGCCTTCTCTAGGATCTTAGACCTATGAGGTTGTTTTCTGACAACAAATCAGTTGTAAGCAAGGTTCGAATGATCATTCCATGTCGCTGTATCAGTGGCTGACACAACCACCGACACGGCAACATATCGCGACATATCGGTCGAAATCAAACCATAGGTCGTTGTTATTTCCATTGATTCTTTCAGGTAGCTCCTTCACTCCAACAGTCTTCGCCGCCGCTGCTGCCGTGAGGGAAATTTGGGTGGCGTTGATGAGGTCAAGGATTGCCGTGCGCTCACTGATCCTCCATGGCTTCCTTCATGAGCTATTGTCGTCTTTCGTCGGCGTTGTTGTAGCAGAACAGAAGTAAGGGTTGAGGAAGGGAGGGGGCGAGTAATAGAAGGTGTGGAATCGTCAAGGAACGGTTGGTGTAATCTCTGTAACATGGTTTTGGAAGCTGCAAGGTTCCATTGATACTGGGCTGAGAACGGCAACAAGATTTTCCACAACAAGATACTTTTCTGGGTCAGGGTTTTTCTTCTTTGCCTCATCAGCAACATCAAACTTATGTAGGTTATGAGTTGCTGCGCTTGAGGGTCGAGAAGCAACTTATTGAGGCTCGAGAGAATGAGGTTCTGCGTCTTCGTGCTGGAACTTATACGGCTTCTGGAGTAAATCCTATCTCTATCCGTGACGAAAGGTATACTATGGTACACCGGAAGCGAAAGAGGCGACAAAAACAGGGTGAAGAGGATAAACATCCAATTCCGATTCCATCCCCACCGAATGGGTGAGGAGTGCAGATTGCAGAACAATCAAGGTCCGCCATCGGCTATGCATCTGATCACCGAGTTTTATCAAAAAATCGATCGTGTCGCTGGGGGGAATCGTGTCGCCGTGTGTCGGCGATATATCACCGACACACTATACCTTGGTTGTAAGTATAGCACATAACACAGTTCAGCATGACAGGACCAAAAATGTAGAAATTTACAAGCATTTTATCAAGGAGAAGGTTGAGTCTGGGCTGATTCAGATTTCATTTGTCAAATCTGATAATCAACGAGTTGAAATCTTCACCAAGAGCTTGAGTGTCAAGTTATTCAGTAGCATTCTTACCAGGTTGGGCTTGCTAGACATCTATGCAACAACTTGAGGGGTGTGTTGTAAGTCAAAGAAGGGTAGCTTTCTCTTGTTAGGAGTTTTACTATTTTTAGTCCCACATCAGGTATTTGTGTATTCTTCACTTTATTCTATTATTATAAATAAAGGCCTGCAGTGTCACAATGACACAAGTAAAGATTCATTCACCATTCCAACATGGTATCAGAGATTCAGAGCCATGTTTGACCTAAAGCACCAACCTTCCATCGCAAGTTACAGAAAAGAAGAAGACTCACCATCGTAGGTTACAGAATAGCTCATGTGATTGATTTTCATCAGCTTCCATAAACTTCCATGAAAAAAAGTTTAATCAGGAGTAAATTTCATCTGAAGTTAACATCATGGTCATCCATAGGGGTCCCCTAAAGCCTATATAGTGGATTTCTAATTCTTGTCTAGCTCATTCAGTCTGGTAGTACAACCATCTTGGCCCCTTTGTTGCTTCTCTTTTGTCTTCTCACACAGAGATATTCATAAGTGAATGCCCCTGGATATACATCTACAAGTGCACATGTATGCAGGTTATGTGGACACCCATGAAGCATGTAGAATGTTCTCTTATCAAAGTTCCTGTCCAGTCAACCCAGAAACTCTACATGTAGTTACATCCAGGAAAATCATCACCCAACCACAAACTATGATCATTTAACATGTAGTGAAAATATAATGGGGGCATGACAAAACCAGACACATTAATTGCAGTTCTCAATGTTAAAATAGATATCAAGCTATCAACCCCTCTTCCAAATACTGAACATGTAGCACAGCAACATCACATTAAGGAAAACAGTGCACTATTTTTGGCATTCTATGCAGCCATATTTTTCCCCCCTAATCTTACCTTGGCCTTTGAAAGCAAAGAGAAAATCTCAACCAAAGAAGCTGGTCCAAGATCAAAAGGTCTCCAACCTGAAGTCCAAATCAAAAACAGCCCAAATGTAGAATTTTAACACAGATGAACTAAACTTCACTTATCAACTCAAATGTGTGCATCAACATAACACAAGTTAGATCTGAAGATCTGATGAAGATTACATGATAAGCTTTACAGCATTAATGGTCAATATTTCGTGAAAAACCTTATTTCTCAAACTAAAGGAAATTTGACAAAGGTTTCTCACATAGAATGGAATTGAAGCTCACCATCCACGATGCCATTCATAGGAAATACTTCCAACTGATTTGGAAAATGATCATTTACACACCAGAAGTCCTTGGGGCATACAACTGGTACTTTTCTACGATTGGCAATCTGTATTATCTTCAAAGAAGCATCGGCTGCAGAGGGGTTTACCAAATCCAAAGGAATAGTTACGCCTGAAGCATGCATTATTTGAAATGCCATCATACCAACAAACAGCAGTCCATCGCATTTAGAAGCTAAGAAATGCAAGGAAGATGCTTTATCAATGAGATGATCCCCTCCAATCTGCACTAGGTTAAGAAACATCATTTGTTAAGAGCAGATAGCGGTATGAATATTGCAAAAGGATTATATTGGTATAGCCTGTGCATACAACAAAAGGAAGCAAGAACTCCACTTCCCTTGTAGTAGGGATTGGACCTTTTTCCGCTGCGGCGGGGGGGGGGGGAGAATATTTTAGAAGACGAGTTTTTAGCTGCTAAAGGAGAAACATGATTTCTTTCAAAATAGGTTATCAAATGGAGGAGAGAGGGGAAACAAATACCAACTCCCCTCTATCCCTGAATAAAATTCTGTAGATATGCATTGAGCTTTTTCAAATAAAAAATTAATTGGATGAGCCTAATAAAAACCCATTACTGAAATGTTGTAACCGATGCTGCACATAAGAATGCAACCAAATGATCTGCATGATTTTTAAGCCATGAGTTCTCAGGCTATGGATCATTACTGAATGATACACAGGAACGCCATAACATCAAAGTCAGTCTAGTATAAACCACATTCTTAAAGAAATGGCAGCATCAATACACAACACTTAAAAGAAGATTCAGAAAATCCCCAAAATATCATTCCTATTCGTCCAGAGAGAGAGACAGAGAGACAGATGTAATAAAACCAACATGGGCTAAACTGCTCTTATCATCAAATACAACCCAAATTATACACTGAAAATCTGACTTTTTGTATGCAAGAGCAAACCCAGTGCAAGATGCTCCCACCAATACAGTGGACTGTGGGAATGGTTAGATATATGCGGCCTAAACCCACTTTCGCGAGAGGCTCTCTAGATTCAAAACACAAGCTCAGGTCACAAGGGAGACTTTCCATGCACAAGCTAAATTCCATCCCTCCGTCCCCCCCCCCCAACCCCTTCCACGAAAATAAAAGAGGTTTTACTAAATGGAGCTTCTAACCCTTTGCTTTTTGGGGGTGGGGTGGTCCTCGCTGTAGGAAGGTAACCAAAGAAAGAAAAAAATTGAAACAGGGTGAAGCACATACAATTGCATAATATGGGTACTTCTTAGTATTTGTGGCCTCTCTTAGTTGAGACAGGTCTTCCTCAAAGTGGAAGCCAGCAACAGAAGCATAGCAGAAGCGAGTAACACCAACATTTGATGCAAGACTTTTATGAGATTGGGAGAATGCATCATTTACAAAAATATCAATTCCCGATGCTAGATTTTCAGCAAAAACTGAACAATTGGAAGGTTCCCCTCCAAATCTTGTAAGATTCTCAAGAAGAATGGCATCTGCTTCCTCAAATGCTTTCGCCTTAGATTGCATGTAGCCAGAAACCGAATTTACTGGTGTCACTTTGAGTTGAAGAACTGATGACAGAAAGTCTGAAATATAAAGCACATCAATAAATTAGCAGACAAATGTGATTGCAATTTTCATGAACAAGTCAGAAAGATCCCTTGTCCTTTGATGTTCCTTAATTAATTTTTTCCCTTTTTACTTTTCCAATTGATACAACAAATGTAGCAACTATAGTGCACATGATACAACATAAGACTCCTCACCAAGATAACTAGCTGCCCTACAGGTTAGACAGTCAGTGTAAATGCAAGCCAAAATAAGTAAGTACCATTTTTAAATCCACTAAATTTCATTGGTCAAGTTAATTATCCAAACAATATTTAATAGAGAAAAACAGTCAGCAGAAAGAATGATCTAAAGTTAGCATTTACAAACCTGCAACAGACTCTTCTGAGATATGAATTGGGGTGCTCAGATCACCCCAGTTACTGACTAGAACTAGTTTGGCACCTGCATTATATAAATATTTGATGGTAAAAACAGCTCGGTTAACTAATGGACTCTCTAGGTACAGTGCTTTCTGAAGTAGAATGTTAGAATCAAATCGGACCATAACAACTTTCCCAGAAAGCTCCTCCTTAGGATATTCTGAAAGGGTTTGTATTGGTGGAATGGCATCAAGTTCTCTTCCATCAGTGATTTTGGCCTGAATATAGAAAAACCAAAGCAAAACAAACAATAAGGATAAAACCACACAACATATAAAGGTGAAAAAGAAGAGAAAAAATAAGAGACAGAGAGAGAGAGAGAGAGAGAACTAGCTGAAATTTGAAATAATCAAGTTGGTATCAATAGCCATAGCAGATAACCCATAAATGTTACCAGAACTAGGTTGTATTGAATATTACCATCATAATGCAAGGAGAGTAAGCAATTCTGCTAATATTAAGGATCAACTAGAAGAAACCTCCCATGGTTGTCTGCTCTATGAATTGTTCAATAGTATCATAGTTTCCATATAAGGTATCAGGATTCGTCTGAGTTTCTTTAACTGCTAGCATCTGTCTGAATCATAAGATTTATACCTGTTATTTTATAATCTCTTTGATGGTGTTACATTCCAACTACCAAATCAGACTCCATCTTTTCAGGACTTGAAATACACAAATTAGTTGGAGGGAATCCCATTGGTCTTGGGAATTAGACTGTGTAATACTCCACGACGATTGATGCCCGGTTATCAAGTCAAAGTCATTTCATCTTCTTCTTTTTGTTCTTCATTCCATTTTCTTTTTCTTTCTTTTTTCCATTTCATCTTTTTCTTCATTCCATTTTTTTTTCTTCATTCCATTGGAGTGTGGATTAAAAATCCAGCCGGAAAGCTGAAAAAACTCATTGAACTTGTATCACATTGACAAAAGCTTCTCAAAGGATGTATGCAGTGCATGAGGCTTCCACAACTATGGGATCTGGGGAAGATCTTAAGGTATGCAGCCTTTACCCATTCTTTCACAAAGAGGCTATTTCGAAGACTTGAAACCTGTGACCACTTGGTCTTGGTAACAGTGAAGCGACGTTTACATTGATGAAAACTTATCAATTCATCAAAACATTGATTCTATTACACTACACAAACTGTTGTATAGGACAGAAGCACAGCATACAAAACCCAAGACAGCTAAAGGCTCTAAGTTCTCTAACTAAAATCCTTGGTAGGAATCAGTTCACTATAGTACCTTAGAGATGACCAAGCATTTCCCTTCAGAAAATTTTATCCCACAACTTCCTGCTAGGCAGAAAAGTGCACAACTATGTTAGTGGTAAGTGGTAACGGGATTATTGATAATTAATAGAACTTTAGACTGACACATTGCAAGAATACTGCAATAGCTATAGTAAAGAATGAGAACCTTGAAAATATGATTGAAGACCTCGACAACCTAAAAATTCATTGTTATTTCGATGAGACAAAATTGCTCTTTCCTGAAGAAACAGCAAAGATTTCTTGGACTGGCCACATGAGCTTGAATTGTGAAGGATGGAAGTAACCTGAAGTAGATTCAAAATTTGACTCATTTGGTTTTCTCAATTCTCCTTCTACATAAAAGGGTTCAATAAGCACTGTCAGAAACCATTAGATAAATCATAGGAAGGAAAGAATAGTAGAAAATACGTACGCACACAAATCCAACCCAAGTAGATTGCATTGCTCGACATACACAGTAACCAGATGGCGAAAAACTAAGACCATTCAGCGACTATTCTTAGAGTAGAAGAATTTTTTTTTTCACCCATTCAGATAGATAGGACCAGCAAATGGAAGCTCGCATCCAATAATGGCTAGATCTCACCGTCAAAAATTATAATGCTCGTCTCTCGAAGAAAACAATAAACTGCAACTGTTTCCTTTTAGAATCCACGATCATACGTTATTCATATGCTTCGATAACAAGCGGGTGAAAAGCAGCTCTGGCAATCTCTTTCAACTAATAAAGTTGGGTTTAAACTTCAAACCGACCGAGACAAGTAGAGATAAGAGTAAGAACGACACAACTTCAAACTCCGGACTTGCAGAGACTTCGATACACTTCGCTTTTTTATTTGGGGGCAAACATGACGGAAAAAAATATTTATTTCACAGTTTCTAATGTTTTCCTTTTTCGGGAACTCAGTTTCCAGTCTAGTTTAGGTGCTTGGCAGTTTTCCAAAATTCAACCAAAGGCCTTCTCGGTTTTAACTTTTAGCTGTGTTTGTTTGCAAAGATGGTAAAATGGGCTGAGGAAAAAAATATGTAGGCTCCATGTATAGAAAGGAAAGGAAATGATAAAAAAAAAAGATTTTGTAGAAAAGTATTAATTGGTGGGTCTCACTTTTTACTTTTCACATTTTTCCATAAGACTGCGTTTGTTTGCTGTAATAAACGTAGGATGGGTAAAAAGGGATGGAAAAATTCTTGAAAAAAATGTAGATTTCTTACTTTTCCGTTAAATCCCAAAATGATAGATTGTTTGGTTGTTTGGGGTAGGAAAGTGAAAACTTGTCTAGTAATGTGGCAACTCAATTTTCCCACTCCAAGCCATTTTAAAACCCCACATATTTAATGGGACTTTATGGAAAAGTTGGAAAAAATAAAAAGTGGGACCCACCACTTTCACTTTTTCACAAAACCCTTTCATTTCCTTTTCTTCTCCCTAACCCCACTATTCATGGGACCCACATGTTTTTTTTTCCATCCCACATTTGCAAACAAACACAGCCTAAAAATTTAGATTGTTTGGTTACTTGGGGTGGAAAAATTAGAGACAAGTTTCTTTAAATGTGTGGTGAGGTGGCAACCCAACTTTCCCACCCCAAGCTTTTTCAAAATCCCACAAAATGTATGGGACTTTGTGGAAAAATGTAAAAAAGTAAAATGTGGGACCCACAATCAACATTTTTGTACAAAATCCATTCCTTTCCTTTCCTTCTCCCTCACCCCACTACACGTAGCGCTCACATGTTTTTTTTCCACCCCACCTTTGCAAGCAAACTCAGCCTAAAGTTCCACATATTTGTGGGTTTTGAAAAGGCTTGAGGTGGGAAAGTTGATTTGCAACATCACATTTCCCACCCAAAGGAACCAAATAAACTACATTATTAGGATTTAAATGAAAATTTTGCTTTTTCAAGAAATTTTCCACCCCTTTTTTCCAATCCCATCTATTTCAACAAACAAATGCAGTCTTATAAGGTCTTGCTATGATCGGTTTGACTAAATGAACTAACTCGATCCAAAACCAATCAAACCAACCTCCTTAGAGTTGCTTAAGCCAAGGTTGAACCTAGGGAACCTAAATAGTGAAGTCAGAGATGCATTTGACTGCCCAGACTAGAGATGAGCATACATGTAGGTGGCAGAAGAATGTGGGGAACCCCAAACAAATAAGGCATCGATCACATCTAATGTATGTGAGAAAGAAGGATTAAAGTCCATATTAGTGGCAGCTTAACCACTACACCTGAAGTCTTCACCATCAAGCAACAGAGTCCCGATAGAAAACTCGTAATAGTTTTGATCGGACGGCCTAGAGAGAAACTTGGGCGAACCCAATTGGGGCATCTAAAGATCAAGAATGATCAAATTGTCTTATATAAACCCAGAGAGAGGAAGTGTTGAAAGCTCAACCACTGTACGAGGATATTAAAATAGAAGAAACTCTCCCAAATGGGTAGTAAGATCAAACTTTGGTAGCCTTCTTTCAAATAGCACACCCGGATGCCTAACATCTTTCTTTAAGTAAGGTACGTTTAATCACTTGTCTTTCCCTTTAGACTTTGAGATCCATTTGGGGCTAGTGTTGAGTTCGTTCACTGACTTGATCATTGGAGGCAACCTGATGACCTCACAAGTTGGGCTGCTCTCACTTTCTCTATTTGATTCCAAGTTGATTGCAAATCAAGCTAGTTCAACACCTAAATCAAATTTTGGATGCCAGAAATCTTTACATAAGGGGATTAATATTCAAATCAGAGATTAAAAAAATGAAACAATAAACAGACATAGGGTTTTAACGTGGTCTGATCTTCAGTGTGAAGTCTACGTCCACGGTAAAATCCTCATTCAACATGCTTCTGAGGAGAGCTTTCATTATCTTTAAATATAGATGATGATGCACATGATGTGGTATTTTATAAGGTATTTTATAAGGAATGAAGTTCTACAAATAATGAGAACTATACAATGTTTTAGGACTGTTAGTTTTCATGTTATATTGAAAGACTAACATCCGACAAAACTCCCCCTCAAGTTGGTTCAAATATTACATGTGAGATCAACTTGCCCAATATTTCTTGGAATGCTCCCTTAGATAAAGCTTTTGTAAAACACTTGTAAGCTGATTTTCACTTCTTACGAATGGAGTTTCAATAGTTTCATCTTGGACTTTCTCACTAATAAAATGACAGTCAACCTTGATGTGTTTGGTTCTTTTATAAAGTACTAGGTTGGAAGCAATGTTGATAGCTACTTGATTATTCTATAAGAGCTTTATAATTGAACTAAAGCTGTTAAATCCTAATTATTGAAGAAAATATCTGACTCATACCAATTCACTAGTTGTGGATGTCATTGCTTTGTACTGAGCTTTCGCACTAGAATGTGCAACCACACTGCTTTTTACTTTTCCAAGTGATTAGGTTTCCTCTAACAAATATACAGAAACTAGTAGTTGATTTTTGATTAATAGGATTACCAACCCAATCAACGTTAGATCAGCCTTCAATAATAGTGTTCCCATTTTTCTTCATCCATATACCTCATCATGGGTATGACTTCAAGTAGCACAAAATACGGCCTACCAACTCCATGTGTCCTTTGGGAGGAGCATGCATAAATTGACTCATATAGCTCATTACATATGCAATGTCAGGCCTAGTAATAATTAGGTAAGTTAGTCGTCCAACTAATTGTTGAATACAATCAATACCTTGCAGAGAAGTGGAGTCACTTATCACTTTGTTATTTTAGTCCATGGGAGAATTAGTTGGTTTCACACCTATCTTTTATATTTCTTGTAGAAGGTCAAAAATATATCTTTGATATAGGGGTGTCAAAACCTAACCCGAACCGTTAAAATCGGACTGAACCAGCCCGCAGCCCGCTATAGCCCGAACCGGCCCGAACCGAAGCTTAATGGGCTGTGTTTGGGCTGAACAACCTCAGCCCGCAATGATTCGGGCTGGGCCGGGCCAGCCCGTGTGTGGCCCGCTAGCCCTAACCGTTTGGCTCGAATCAGCCGTTAAACCCGTTATAAATAAATAAACTAACTTAAATTTAAATGTAAAAGACAATAAAACCCCCAAATATCCATTTGTTTTCCTTAACTGTTTTGCTTTGGAATATGCAAACAACAAGCTTGTCAAAGCCTTCGCCATTTGGAAGATGGGCTTAGTAAATATTTAGCAAATGTATTATTATTTGAAAATCTTTTAATGATTTATTTTGATCTATTTTTACAAGTGTCAAGAAGGGGGAGGAAAATAAGCAGAGACAACCCACTAAAATTCGTCAAGATGCCAACTTTCTTTTGTATATTAGTTTTGTTTCTTTGTAAAAAAGGGGTTTTTGGTTTTGAACACCCAATTCAAAAGACTTGGAAATAACTTAATATTTATATGTGTTCACATACTCTTGATAAATTTCACATATCAACAAGGTACTATAAACACACCATTAGTAAACCCGAACCTAGACCATTAGTAAACCCAATTCTAAACTGTTAGCCCAAACCGTTAGTTAGCCCGAACCCAAACTGCACCGGCCCAAAACCGTTATTTTCTTAATGGGTCGTGTTTGGGCTAAGTGTTTTTCAGCCAGAAACAATTAGGCCTGGCCCGAAACCAACCCAACCCTTGACACCCCTACTTTGATATATGAACAATCCCTTACGAGATCTTGCGACTTCAATATCACACAAATATCGAAGCTTTCCCATATCTATGATGTCGGAAGTTTTATTCAAATATTGCTTGAGAGTGGTAATTTCCTGATGATTATCCCCAATGATAACTATGTCATCGACAGAATAAAATGACAATTGTACCAGTAGTTTTCTTGGGAAGCATTAAAGAATCTGATCTACTTCTTTTGAATCCAAAATTTATATGGCATGTATGGTGATTGCTTAAGACTGTATTGTCTTCTTCAATCTACAGGCAATACCATCTTGATTTTTTTAATGGATGACTTGGAAAGACTTCCATGAATACCTCTTCAAGCAAGTCTCCCTATAAGAATGCACTTGTAACATCCATTTGAAAGAGGAGCTATTCACAATTGATGGCTATTGACATTAACACTCTTATAGTGTTCATTTTCACTACAAGTGCAAGGTTTCCTTATAATCAACCCCATATGTTTGGGTATATCATTTGGCAACAAACCCAGTTTTGTATATTTCAACTGTGCCATCACCATGGTATTTAGTCTTATAAACCCAACGAAAGCCAACTGGGTGTATGCCATCTAGTAGTGTAATAATATCCCATGTATGATTTTTATCAAGGGCTTTTAGTTCATCTTCTATAGGCTTCATCCACATTGGTGAATTATTGGCTTCAAAAAAGTTAGTCAATTCCATAGGATCCTCAACAACAATATTAAAAATGCACGGAAATGAGGGAAAATATGATCATAACAAATATGTGATTGAATGGAATATTTTATTGTATGATATGTTAAGAAATCACACAGTCCGATGGAAAGTTTAGGGACTCGAGTTGACCTTTGAACTTGTATAGGTGTGTCTGACCATTCTTAGGTGGAGCCAATATATGTGGGTCTTCTTGAGTATCAATATTTTTTTATAGCTATATGTATATTGATGAGCTATCTGTCACAGTTGGTAATGGGGTATGAGCAAATTTCTACTCAACAAGGTCATTGTAATCATCCATATTATTATTATCACACCCCACCTAGCCGGTTCGGGATATACCCAAATACCCAAGGGGGTGATACACTACCGGATCTAGGTTCACGGCCATAACCACACAATACAATATAGCATAATCCAAAGAGCAAAGGAATAAAAAGGTATTAATTCTCAAAATTATTACAGTCATCCGAAATTATAAACGAAGTTATAACCAGAGTTAAAGGAAAAGTTAATGTCAAACAACGGAAGTCTCAAAGTTATCAATAAAGGTTTAAGAGAAATTAGTTTAAGCATTTGATTTCCCAAAAGAGAGTTACGCAATCCCAGTCAGGCTCTACCACGTCTCTCAAACGACAATCAAAAGGACTGAGCACCATATAAGCAGTCCAAGCATGGACGCCTGTCTCCATGGGTCTCCACATCTCCAGCTGCCAGAATGTCATATGGCTCGGTTGGCGACGAATACTCTTGAACGATGGAGTTCTCATAACCTGTAAAAGAGTCTAGAGAAAATACATTTGCGACGAATGAGTTTCATATAACTCAGTGAGGTTAACAAAATCACATATCATACATCCAATACATATACCGAGTATAAAATATGAATATAAATAAAATGGAGTAATGTATTTATGCAAGTATGCCCCTATACTCTAACAAGTGCTAGTCTCTATGGCGGACAAGTCATAACACCAACCTCCTCTGGGAAGTCTCGTCACTCTAATCCTTCATAGACTGGCTACCTCAGTTGGAATCCTGCAGTATAGGGGTACAATCACATCACACCATGGCTAGGAGATTAGGTTACCACTCTCTCATCACACCACTGGTATAAGTACTGGTGCATGTTAGGGATAAGTCTATCCTAATGCAAAGTCAACTACGTTTCATACTACATGAGGTCCGGATATCTTTCTTCATGCCTAGTACCATGTTGGTCCATGTATCCTTCTCCACCTAGGAATGCTATTCCTTATGGACTGGCTACCTCAGTTGGATTAACATTTCGTAACCCTATGGTTGTACACATATGCTTTGACAGACGCTCTCATGTTCCCTCATGGACTAGCTACCTCTGTTAGACGACCACGAGCCTAAACCCTCCACTTATGCGACCTTACCATTGCATGATAATAGTGGGCCTATGTCTCCTCATGGACTGGATACCTCTGTTGGATGCCCACATGATCCAATCACTACTATCATGGGTCACTCGGCTTCAATACTCATGCAGATGGGTAGCAGCATGTAAAAAGGTATTCTATTCATGCATTTAGACTACTACATATACTGCACATAAATGACTAGGTAAATGTAAAGGCACCAGGGGCAATGGATGAGCCCACAGCCTTAAGTTATCCATGTAATGCCTTATCACCCAATTCCCAACACATCACATTCTTTTTTTTTTTTGGTAAAGAAAAGAGGGGATGCAGTAGCGCCGACCTAGCGCCCCCCGCTACGCAATGTTCGGACTTTTTATCGAGTGCGACCTATGCAAGCATTAGCCCTGTGCACTAGACCAAACCACTTGGGAGTGAGCTTGGGACCACTAGACCACCACCCTCGGTGGTAACACATCACATTCACAACCATAATTTGAATGAATTGAATAGTAATATAAACATAAATATCAAATTACCTTTTATTCGTGAAAAGTCTTGTGCAATTCATAAGATGATAAAATCGTGCAACCGGCCCTCTAATTTCTTCTTATGAAGGCCAATTTCAATGAGCTTCGGAGGGTTGAAACCTTTAAACATTTTTCAATCAATGGTATATGGTTCAATTGAGAGGGAGATATTATGAACTATGATTTGTATTTTTTTTTCTGTCTGGTTTTTATCGTATTGGGTTTTCTCGACTTAAGTTTTTTAATGAGGTAGCTAACAATACGTATTACTTAGAAATGTAAATTGTTTTTTCGTCACTAAGATTTTTTTCTCACATATATTTTTTTAATAAGATTTTAATGAAATATATTATCTATTGATGGACATTCAAGGAGGAATGTTATAGATAATATTCCTAAAGAGATTATACAAAAATGTGTTATTTCTAGCTAAAGATTTCAGCCACCTCAATAGACAAATCTTTCCATTTTACATTTTCATTTTATGCACCTTCTAATATGGACAAAAATTTGTCAAGCACATTTTATCATGTACATCCCATTGTATGCAAAAATTAATTTGAATATCTATTGTATTTATTTGTAGAATCTGATATTTCCATATCAGAGATATTTTTACTTTTATTATAAATATATAATGCATACGATTCAATGAAGAAGTCGATTCATCTTATCCTAACTTCTTCATTGTCTTTAATATCTTTTCTTTAGTTATCATTCAGTTTTATGATATAAACAACATTTTAAGAATAAAAAATATATCTTCAAAATCAAAACCTTAAAAAGTCATTTTAAGTAAGAAACATGTGATTTAACCAAAGCATTACCAGACGGGCACTATTTAATGCAACTCCACTAAACTTGGCACAAGTGGGGTTTCGAGGACCACCCTGAGATTTGGACCACCTGATCATGTGTGTATAATGCTGTTGTTCGATTGTCTTCCCCAAAATGGGTACAGATGACTAGATGAGGTAAGATGATGATAGAACAACAAACAGATTAGAAACAAAGTTGCTAATTCGGGGTTGACCGTAGATCCGATTGCGGCGTGAGGTGCTTGCGCGTGTGCTGGTAGGTCATGTTCCATGGGGAAGAGAAGTGGCGAGAAGCAGAGGTTGCTTCAAGTTTACATTTTGCAAAAGAAAGTTGATTACAGGTCTCTCATTCTTGAATCTTGATCCTAGCTCCTGCTTGTTATTCAATGATACTTACTCACTCATAAACCTCAAAAGACAACCGAACAACAAACACATTCACTGGCTTGGTATTCATCATACAGTAACCCTGAAATATACAACGATCTCGCTGCGCCATGGGTTGCTCTTCCTCTCGTACAGGTTCTGTTTTATTTCAATTCGAATTTTTATCTAACAGCATCAAAATTCGGTAACAAAACTCGAAAAGTTTACCATTTGGAGGAGTCTGTTGTGTCGGCTTTCGGCATGTACTAATGGTTACGCTTATACGATCAAGAAATTTCCTGGTATTCCATGGACTGAATGATCAAGCTGTGATCGCTATGGTCAACTAGTTTCCTTGAGAATTTTATCTGGAAGTGTTTATTTTCAGTGTCGGAAATTGTACTTAAATATAGCTGTTGTGTTTTCTCTTTGCAGATAGGGCTTATGGGAAGATTTCAGATTCGAATCATGGAAATGCTGGAGCTGGATCTGGAGCAAGTGACTCCAAAAACATACGGGCAAAGGTACGGTGGTTATTCTAGTGAATCTTTCTCGTGTCATCCCACCCCTGAAGCTTTGTTTTTTCTTGCTTTTCTCTGGTAAAAGATAAGGGGTTATATGGTCACCTTGTTATTCTTAAGTTTAAAAGGAAAGGGACTAGGATTGGGGAAGTGGGTGAGTACACGAAAGGCATTAACACCATTCGTGTTGTTACTTGGTTTGTATTATAGAAGAAGCAATGGCATATTCTGTTGTTACTGTTTTGTCCTGCTGATGATCTCATGAGAACTGCTGATGCAATACTGACTACAAAAAAATGAATTACTAAAAATGAGGCGTGGGATAGAAACTAGGTAAATTTATATTAAAAATTATATTACTCAATTGATTCAATGTCCAGAATGCAAATCTTCTTGACTTAATCTGATAACATGTTTGTCTGGGTGTCCGAGTTCAATGGTAGAAGTGAAATTATAGTTGTTGATTTGTGTTAGTGAAGAATGGGAATCTAGAAGTGAAAATTGTAACTTCAGATGTTGGGTCAGTGGAGAATGGGAATAGTGGGAATCTAGTCTTTGGTCTTTTGTTCATGTGAATCAAGTTTCATTTGTTCTGTGTGGGAGATTTATTACTGATCCAAATTGCAAATCTTTGGAGAAGATTAGAGATGATGTAGTGCAAAGCTGGATCAAACACCTAAATTCATGCCTTCAGCTTTGTTTGGTTGCAAGGGGAAGTAAGAGGAAGGGGAGTGAATTTTTTAACACAGAAAAAAAGGAACTTCTATAATCATCACCCCATGTGATTGCATAAGCTACATAAGTTTCATACAATATTTAGTAATGATATACCTTAAAGTGTAATCTTTATATTACTTGTTAAAATCAAAAGGAAATGGATGCAAAATAATGTGAAATTTGATGATGAAATATGTAATGACTGGGAGTTGGTTGTGTAATTACATAAAGTAATAAATACAAATGATTACGGAAGTTCCTATTTTATGGATGATAGTTTCCCTTCCCTTCCCTTAAATTCCCCTGGCGACCAGACGGAACCTTCATGTTTGTTGAAGTATTTTGTAGATACTGAACTAGTGTATAATAGATTGAGCTATGGGTTGGTTGAAGATGGAAAGAGCATGGAACTAAAAGTTTGTAGTTTGATGCTGATTTTTATATATTTGTGGAGGGAAAGAGCATGGAACTAAAGTTTGTAGCTTGATGCTGATTTTTATATATTTGTGGAGGTTGTAGGCTTTCTTCGTCACAGGATCCTTCTATTCACGGTCATGTATGTGACGTATGAACTATGAAGTTATGGTGCTTGAAACTGCTGTGCAACATGCAAAAACCAGAAGGGAAAAACTGTGTTTATTGTTATAGACTGCCATGACCCTTGTGGAGCACCTTTATTCAGGTTGAAAGAAGAAATGAGACAGAGGACTTGTGTAAGATGGTAAGGATTATGATCCAGAGCAGATTTGTAGAGTCAATCCTTGATTTAAAGTTTTGATTAACCAAAAGTTGTTTGAAGACAAAGCTTATGAAGCCACTAAATAATTGGCTAAGGAGCTACCAATTGTCATGCTTAGATAGATCTCATTCAGGAACTATTTCTTCTAGGAATGCTGAATTACCTCAAGTTTTTGGTACTTCGTAGGTTATTGTCTTCAGTGGAACTTCTCGATCACTGAAGTTATGTGTGCACACCTTTAAGCTTACTGGATAAACTTTTGTGGCTTATCCCCACTGCCCTCAAAAAACCCCACCCAAA
Source organism: Hakea prostrata (assembly GCF_041222555.1). NCBI lineage: Eukaryota > Viridiplantae > Streptophyta > Magnoliopsida > Proteales > Proteaceae > Hakea > Hakea prostrata. The sequence continues at coordinate 3,228,625 of NC_142610.1, read as the reverse complement.
AATGGAAACAATGAAAGAGTGAGTGGATCTTTAGGTGTGGCAAATCTGTTCTCTATTCTTATTGACATCCATGAATCTCCATTGAGGTTTCTTTATGCCAAAACAGGAACCAGGCAACATGGCAATCCTTTCCAACTGGGCTAATGTAACAGCATTGATAGCATCAGATTTCATTGAAGAGGCAGTTTGGAGCATCATGAAGCTCTGGGATCATGCCAGAGCTAATCCTAACACATTTTCTTATTTTCCCTTGGCAATCTTGCAAGGTGCTTAACTGACTTAGCATAAACTCAAGGAATGAGTTTGTCTTGAGTTTATGTGGGATTGGGTGTAGGTTTCACGTCACCTGCCAACTTGACAACTTTATGTTAGAACATGGGGGAGGTATAATTGTGAAATGTTTTTGTAATAGTGAAGCATAGCAAATTCTTAAACAGGATTCATTAAAGAATACGCATATGTTTATAAACTACAAGGAGGATTATCATGTTAGAAGTACAAATCATCATAGAGAAGGGAGGAATGGTGTGAGAATCAATTGTTCATACAACTATGAAAGAGGATAATATTATTCAGAATTTGCAGCGAGTCCATACTGGTAGGTTTACATTTGAGACATTTTAAGCAAAAATGACATGAGCATTCTTATGTTGGAGATGATTGCTTGCCTTTATGGTAATCTTAGATTGTTGTGCCTGGGTCTTGGCTAATCACCCTCACCCTTCTTCTTTAATCTTCAAACCAGACATCCTAGGATTCTTTTCTAAAGCATTCTTATTTAGTTGACCTGTATGTTAGGTAAAGTGATAGAATTCTTATTTTGAGACACCAGAAAATTTCAAACTTATATGAAGTGAAAAATGACATTATAAGAGTGCCAATCTGCCATCATATCATTTTGCGTTGAAGAATGAACTGCATGCAATCATCAACCATCTTCCCATTCCAAATCCAAGTTATGAAGCCATAGGGAGGTAAAACTTGCAAGACTTAATTTTCCATCACTTATCAGCACTCTCCCCAGTTCTATAAAAATTACTTCTTCCCTTTCTCTCTCTCTCTCTCTCTCTTAAAAAAAGGGGTGTACCAGGGCACTGGGGCTCCTGCCACTGCTGGATCTGGAGAGAGTGGTAGTCTTTTTTTTCTTTTAAATGATACTTATTACATCATAATTTTCTGCAGCTGGTGTTGTTGGGGGATTCTGGTGTTGGAAAAAGTTGTATTGTTCTCCGCTTTGTCCGTGGTCAGTTTGATTCAACATCCAAGGTACAGATCAGCTGGATCGGTTGAATATGTTGAAGAGAATATGCCATCTTGATTTATGACTGAAATTTATTGGTTTTCATAGTTGTCAAGGCATTGTTGAAGGGCACCTTGTTTTCTTGGGTACCACCTAGGTGCCTTGTCAGTGTCACTTTTTTTTTTTTGTTTTTGTTTTTTTTTTTTTTTTTTCTTTCGTATTTTGTTTTTTGTTTTCATTTTTTTTTTTTTGCTCTTTTTCTTTTTCCACTCCTCCAGCACCTACGGTCGCCTGGACACTGACAACTGTGAATAAAGTTGTGCTATTCATTGATGGAGCTGTGTTTCTTAAAGAGCTTTCAGCATTTGCTTTCATTATACTGGAGTTTCTTACATCAGCTGATTGACTCTGGTGTAGGTAACTGTAGGAGCTTCATTCTTGTCACAAACTATAGCTTTGCAAGATTCTACCACAGTTAAGTTTGAAATATGGGATACTGCTGGCCAGGAGAGGTATGTGGCTAAATTTATTTTTTCTGCTTTTGTGTGGTGGTTTTAATTTGTATAAACAGTTGCAATCACATCAAACTCTTTATTTTTGTTCATTCTTCAAATGCTGGGGTTGGACTAACTCTTCTTCTTAATCAATTATTGGAGAATCATGGCAAGAATTGTTGATGGAACTGTAGTTTACAAGACATTTCTTATTTGTTTTGCCTGAAATGTTGATAATTTTATTTGTCGGTTAGGTATGCTGCATTAGCACCACTTTATTACCGAGGAGCTGCTGTTGCAATTATTGTTTATGATATAACAAGTCCAGAGTCATTTAACAAAGCTCGGTACTGGATTAAGGTATCTTTTCTTAGTAATTAGTAAGGTCCTTTATATATATTTTTTCTACTTTGTTGGTTCTCTAGATTGTCTGTGCTGTCTGTCAAACATAAGGCTGAAATTCAATACTCTCCCCTTTGTATGTCCATGCATCCATTTATTTCCAGCTGTTCATGTCTTAGCTAGCCTCCTCCTGCAGTTGTCATATACCTGGACTTCAAATCTTTATATTGCCACATAACCAACTTCAATCAGGCTGAAACTTGACAGTTTGGTGGCAGACCTTGGGTTTACCGGCCAACAAAAGCTGGATCCTGTCCAACATGCTGTGTGGTGGCTTGTTAGGTCAATTAGATGTGCTTTACCCTTGTTTTTAATATTGGTTTAGCATATTCTGAGTCAGATGTTTTAAAGCTCTTGAAGGCTTTGGTTGTCCATCACACAGTTGATAGGCTTGTTTGAGGCTCTGAGAAAGGTTCTTCATCAGTTATCATGGCAATGCCCTGAGTGCTGTGGACGTCTAGGAGGGTGCATCACCACCTGTTCATGCCGGTGCTTTTGGAACCTCTGCATCACCTTGGTCACTTTGCCACCTTGATATCTATGACATAGTTGCTAAACAAGCTTCTTACTGTGGATTATCTTGTACCAAGGACTCCTGTATGCTGTGTCTCTATTTTTTCGTATCTCAAACTCTCAAAGATACTGAATCTGATCTTTATTTATCACCCCATTGCCCTTTCGTCTTTGTATTGGATTTCTATTTATCAGTTCATTCGCTTTCATCTTTGAAATCTCAACCAGGCTCCTGAGGAATTGGATTTGTATCAATTATGCCAGAGCAGCCAGACGGTATTGCCAGTGCATATAAAATAGAAGGGTTTAACCAAGGTTTTTGAGTATACGTCCATATTTCTGATTCCTAATGTAGCTGCACGTGACTGTTATGAAATTGTAAATATGCAACACCTAAAAAATTTGGTCATTAGTACATGTAAGAAACCTCATCCTTTATATATGATTAATTAAATTCACTTCTCTTAGTCATGTTTTTTCCCTTCTTAATGCTTCAAAAGAGTGTAGATTAGGAAAGGAAACCATCATATTGTCTTAAAGATGTTCTCCTTTACCTTTTTTCTTCCCTTTCTCTTCATTTACTGGTAAGTTGCTCTTTTTCTGTGAAAAGAGTAGTCGTATCATGCAATTTCTTTTCATTTTGGGGAAGCTATACCTGACCTACACCTTAGGTGAGCTTGTAAGATGTAGATTTGAGATACTAAAGAGTTCAATGTGTTTACCCATGTGGATCAGAGTGATGAAAAGTGTTTATCTTGATGATCAGAGTAGAAAGTTTTTGGTATGGAAGTCCCAGTTGAAAAAGGAAGTAGTATATGTTTTATGTGGCTAGCACTTCCGTGAGTGCGGACGTATAACGTAGTCCTAAATTGACGAGGGATGGTCAACTAGGAGCCAGTTAGCCAGGATCTTATTCTAAACAGCCCAGTCAAATGGGCTACAAATAGCTCTGTCGGTCAATTTTAGGGTTAGCATTAGGTTAGGTTTAAGCTTAGGTTTAGGTTTAGGTTTAGGTTTTGATGTGTTTGTTATGATAGACAAGTTTTGGGACGTCTGTTGGTGAAAGTTTCTTAATGTTATGGCAGGTCTGGGTCTTTATATTGTTTTCTAGGGATAATTGGGAAACTAGGGTTGAGATGGTTGGATGTATTTGTAGAGGTGTTGGGAAAGTGGAAATATTACCAAGAGATGTCTAGGATGAGTTGGGTACTCTGGTTGGGTGTTCTGAGGTCTAGGACACTAGGACTAGATTCTTTTGTTTTTGAGATGTGCAAGACCAACTTCTTGAATTGTGTTGCGGAGATGGGTGGGTATTGAATTGGGGATGGATTAAACTTACTGGGGACAAAATCCTTGTTTGAATGTAGAAATTTGAATATTGATTGAATCTTGATATTGAACTTGAACCTGAATCTTAAGTCTTGATCTTAAAGGGGATCTTCAAGGGATCCAAGTCAAAGGGGATTCTTAATTTGAATCTCCTGAGCTTCCCACAATCAAGGGGTTGATCAGATCCCGTACCAATCTCACAAAAGTATCACCGGGCTGCCCACTGTAAGTTGTCAATTGGATCAAACATCAATCTCACCAGCCCTGATCAAACACAAACATCTTCAATGGAGGAGATAAGTGCAGAAAAAGCTTTTTCATTAGTCAAATTTGTCTCTAATGTTTGCCCCTGTTACTCTATACATTCAGGAAAAGGAGGAATGAAGTCATGCCACAAAAGGAAAGGGAGAGGTACTTAATTAAAGGGGCAAAATGATGGAAACCCAATTTTAGGGTTAGGGTATCTTGGAAGGATTCCCTAGAATTTAGGGTTTGCCCAGAATCTTCTAGCAATTAATCTCCAAGTCAATGGGTTGATCTAAGGTGCCAAGGATATTCCTAAAATTATGGGGGATTGATATTGGAAGAAAGTAAGCTCCAAAGGGATAATTTGAGATACCTAAAATTAATATGTGAAAACTCAATTATCACAAATCAGATGGGCTGGGATCAATTGGTAGAAGGGGAAAATTAGGGTTTAATTAAAAAAACCCAAAGTAGGATGGTTTTCTTGGTAATAGGATATCCAATATCAATATGGGATGTTACAAAGAGATATAGGGTGTGTTAAGGATTCCTAAGAAAGTCTGCAGTTGGGTATGGGAAGGGTTTTGGGATGGATTGGGGAGGTTTTAGGGTTTTAACAAATGTTAAGATGGGTTGGGGTTTGAGATTAATTAAGGTTATAAGCAATTGTGAAAACTTTGGAGGGAAAACAATTCAACTTATGGGATGGGATGCAATAAGGTTTTGAAGATATCGGGCAATCTTTCTTTCTTTTCATTGTTTTTTTTTCTTCTTTCTTTTTTTGTGTGTTTTTTGTTTCTTCCTTTTCTTTTCTGTCTATTTTTATTTATTTATTTATTTTTATTGTTTTAAATCTGCCATGAGTCAAATAAAACTGAGGGAGGGGGCTGAAAGGGAAAGAAAGGGAGAGGGAGGGTGCCGCAAGGTAGTAAGGGGCTGGGGGAGGGTTTCCTTGCTGCCGCAAGGCAGGGAAGGGGTTGGGGGAGGGTTTCCTTGCTGCTGCAAGATAGGGACAAGCGGTTTCTTGGGGGAAGTCCTTTACGAAGGAGGCACATTAGTTACATTTATATATGAAAAATCGAGATCTAGTGATATAACGCAGGGTCTTCCAAAAGCGGAATAGGCTTAGAAGTGCGTTCAATTGATTCAATATCGATGCACCTAGAAAAGAGGGTTGATGGTTGGAACAAACAAGAAAGGAACTTTCATTTCAGTCTCCTATTATTTAGTATTAATATTGTATTGAATTTAGGGACGGACAAAAAAATAGGGAATTTTTTTCTAAGGCAATTTTATAGATAAATATTTGAAATGTTTCTTTTTTGTTTTGCTTCGACCTGTGGAAAAGATATCTTGCTGCTAGGGTGGGAAGGGTTATGGCTGCTTGTGCAAGGAGGAAGGAAGGGGAAGGTTTCCTAGTTGGATCACGGGGTAGGGGAGGGGCTCTACTTACTTGAAGATGGTGGCTGCTGCTGGAAACTGTTGAATGCTATAGGAAGATGCAAGAACTTGAAGAAGGGCTGATCTTGAAGAAGAATCTCAATCTTGACTTAGTCGTGGCCCCCTCAACAAGGAAGCATGATCCTCAACTCATATTTAATTTTCATTCAATAATCAGACTTAAGAAAATACAAAGAAAGAATAGGCTTATTTAAAGCCTACTAAAGACCTGGACTCTAATAATTAAAAAGGAACCTAACTTGACCCAACTAGGGAAACCCTTATAGACTAGGATCCCCTTTACAACTCAATAAATTATAACCACAAGGTCCTGGGTTCGCACCCACTTAGCGGCGTATATTAGTAATTTAGTTCCCACCCCATAGTAACAAGCTACCTTCCCAAAAAAAAAAAAAAATTATGACCACAAATAAAAATAAACCATTTTGGAATATAACACCCACTTATCCAAAAGAAAGCTTAATTTAAAATAGATTCCAATTAGGACTCTTTATTTTTGACTAAGTATCTTGACCTCCCAAAAACTCAATAACTAACCCTAGACGACTCCAATCCAAATTCTAAGACTAGATATGGAGTCCTAACAATTAGGAGATCAAAGTGGATTCAAGTTGTGAGATCCCAACCTAACTTGGAATATCACCTTCACAAGGACTCTCAAATATCTTTTATATTACTAACCCAAATAAATCCTAAAGATAGATCCATGACCCTTGGATCAAGTGGTTCTATCCAGACCCTTATTGAGCCCTGAAAGGGCTGAAAAAACGGCCAGAATACCTCTGGGGTATTTGGCTGGCTTTGGATTGGGTTGTTTGGGTTGCATTTTGGGCTTCTTTTTTTTTTTTTTTTTTTTTGGGGGGGGGGGGGGGGGGGGGGGGGTGGTCAAACCTGTTCATATCAGGAAATGTAAAATTTTGCCAAGCGCCATGGCCACACCATTGAGAAATGTTGGACATGTCCTCAGTCCAATGTTGCTACCTCATCTACTCCACCTTTTGAGGATCATGGATCTCATAAAGTTGCAGGTTGCTGTGCTTCTTTCGTTTTGCTGTTCTTTCTGAGTCAGGTCCTATTACTCTGGAGATTCTTAAGCAATTGATGTCTGCTACCTTACATAAAAGAATAAAAAATAGACTTAGTAAAAATGGAAGACCTAATCTGATCCTTAACCTAGTACATACCTTAAATTAATTAGAAAGCTGAAATAGACTCAAAGGTGAATATCCTAAAACAACTTAGATTGGAGATTAAGTTCAAACTGTCAAAACCGGTTCAGTTTAGAACACTCAAAATATGAAAGTATACTAGTTATGGAGGCTAATGCTGTATGCAACCTAAATACACCCACTTTGGGCCCAGAAAAGTCACCCATTACATAGAAAACCCTTGGATCAAAGGCCCAACATGTGTATAACACCTACCCTAGACTTAATCCTTGAGGGAAGAAAGCCCTATTTGATCATGAATCTGCATCACTCATGGGGCCAAGAATCCATTCTGTGGTGTTGCGTTCAACTTTTCTCATGGAGGAACTGTCATGGTTATGGACTCAGTGTCCAGGCACCTTCTCAGGTCCCAGATGGCAACATCTTTAGGAGCGGTCTTGTGGTCTTATAAGTTGATGGCACACCATGTGTTGCATCAGTAATTTTAAAATAAAAACAAATTTAAGTTTATTTCTTTTTCTTTTTATTTTTTTTTTTTTTTTTAAAGGAATATGCTTGTACTTAATTCCTTGTTGGTTTTCTCATTTTTGGTTATTCCACATAATTATATATTTATATCATGTTGGATATGGCTTTTATGCTGCGTATGATATAATCATTAATTATACAAAATTATCATTTACAGTATCACAAATGCTTCCCAGGAGGTTAGACACCCCTCCAATGCCTTTGCTCGCGTTAACAGCTATGCATTCTATTTGGAAAACAATTAGAGAGAGTAGGTTTATTAGCGGGTCCCAATTGATGACATCTGAATTTTCTTGTTGCTAGAGAGGGCAGCCACAGCCAAGCAGTAAGCCAGTAACCAATTTGAAACAGAAGTTTTGAAGAATGACAGGATGACAATGGTGTATTATCATTTAAGGCTTAAAGTAGGATCTACTTAAGGTACAAAACACCATCCAAGTCCTAGTCTTCAGAAGGGGGGACAAGGCTGCCACAGGCAAAGCATTACCAATTTGGCACAGAATCTTTGAAGAATAACAGGATGACTATGGTAGATTATCACTAAGAGCTTGAAGTAGGGTCCACTTGAAGGATGAAGCAATGTCCAAGTCCTCTTAAACAAATCCTTAAATGTAAGCCACTATTAGTATAAAAGTGCTACTGACCAGGAATGCCCTTGTGTATTTGCTACCTCATACTATACCCAAATACATGCAAATATGCAATAGTGTTGAAATTTCTTCAGTACCAGTTTCATAATGATAAAATGACAGGATTAACATTCATACATTTTATTGAATTATTTAAAATAGTTTCAATCTGATGTCTGCAACTGAGTTTATAAGAGTGACGTACTAGTCAATTCCTGTCCCTACCTAACTTCAACCATTAGTGACAATTTTATGGATGGTTCTGGTGCTTCTTTTCCTGTCTCCTGAATTTTCATATTTATATTGAGCAGAACCATCTATTTCTGTTACTAGACCTGATATATAAGGCAACTGGCGCTTTATCACCTTAAAATCCAATTATCTATGATTTTGAGAGTCCAGCAAACTGTTCTCATTCTTTATTACCATAAGTTGTGAAATTTTCAGTTGACACTGGTAGAGATTAATATGGTGTCTGACTTCAGTTCCCTTGATATGTTTTATGCAAATTTGTGTGGTTTCCTAGTTCCGACAAACTAATTTTTTTTATTGAATTTCATAGACTGTTTAGGAGGTTGATCATTTTGATCGAGTCTTCAAGTAGTTGATGGATTTGAAGTATTTCAGGAACTACAAAGTCATGGTAGCCCTGATATCATAATGGCTTTGGTGGGAAACAAAGCTGATCTTCATGATAGTAGAAAAGTGCTGGTTCAAGTATGTTTATTCTCCTCTTGGTCATCACCTGCTTTTTTCCCTTTGCCATTCTTTTTCTGTAACCTTCATTGTCAAATATCCCAATATGATTAGTTGCATTTCTTATATGAATAAAATCCAGATTATTAAATTTATCTCTATTTGGCGCATCGCATTCTTTCATATGATTTGAATATGATGACGTCTACTTGTTCTATTTGTGAAGGATGCTAGGGATTATGCAGAGAGGAACAAAATGTTCTTTCTTGAGACATCTGCAAAAACAGATGATAACATCAATCATCTATTTGAGGTATATCTTTGATAATTCTTCCATGATACAACAACAACAACAACAACAACAACAACAACAACAACAACAAGAAGAAGCTTTCCATTTAGCTCTGTTTGAGGCCATGCTAGATATAAGGCCGAAGCTATGCATATCCTTTCTCACCACTTCTCTAAAGGTTTTCTTAGGTCTGCCCCTAGCTTTTTTAATTCATTCAATCTGGATTAAATCATTTCTTCATATAGGGGTATTTATAGGCCTCTGTTGAACGTGGTCGTGTCACCTCAAACGATTGTCTCGTAGCTTGTCACTTATCATTGCTCCACCCAAACCAACTCTAATATGATCATTCCTTATCTTATCTTTTATAGTTTTGCCACTCATCCATCTTAACATCTTCATTTTTTCTATACTAAGTTTATCTGTATGATGCTTTTTAATAGCCCAACAATTTCCACCATGCATCATAGCTGGTCGAATGATGGTTCTATAGAATTTTCCTTTGAGCTTTAAAGGAATTCGACGATCACAGAAGACCCCGGATGCACTTTTCCATTTCATCTACCCTATTTTAATTATTTGGGAAGCATCATCATTTATATCACCTTTTTTATTTGAACCAAAGTATTTAAAACAATCATTTTGAAGAATCTCCTTATCATCAAGCTTCACCACCTCATTGTTTGCCCGATCATGATCAAAGTTACAAACTAGATACTCTATCTCCATTCTACTTAGTTTACAGCCTTTTGGTTTTAAAGTTACTCTTGATGATTCTAATTTGGTATTAATCCCTATTTGTGTTGTGTCTCATCTATCAACACAATATCGTTAGCAAAAAGCATACACCAAGGAACCTCATCTTGAATGTCTTTGGTTAATTCATTTATTACTAGTGCAAATAAATATGAGCTTAAAGCTGATCCTTGATGTAGTCTGACTGTAATTGGAAATTCACCACCTTGTCCTCTTAGCGTTCTTACACTTGTCATTTACTATGTCCACATATGTACTTGCAACATTTCTTTTCTCTAGTATTTGCCAAATTAACGCTCTAGGGAGTCTATCATAAACTTTTTCTAGATCAATAAAGACTATATGAAGATCTTTCCTACACTCTTTATACCTTTAACATAATTCTTCCATGATAATGCTGAAAAAATTGTTATTTCATGAAGTGATTAGTATGGTATGTTAAGATGTAAAAACCTCTGACAAAGTAAATTTGTTGACTAGATGAACCTTTGTTTGGAATCGATGTGGTGGATCCCCAGGGGCTTTTTTCTTTCCGCAGGGGGGGGGGGGATGAGATTATTATATTGATGGTCTCTAAGAAATCTATAAAAACGTTATGGCACTTCTGTGAAACCTTCACTGAGTTATCCTACAATGAGGAGAATTGAATGTCTTCCTTAGGTTGGAAACTGAATGTTGTTTAAATACTTATTTGGCAGGAAATTGCGAGACGGCTACCCAGAGCACCATCTTCATGATATATGGAATGATGAAGTTTGTTATTACTGAACAATTCGTTCAGGTGGAGTTTCCTTTACCTTCTATATTCTCCCCCTTTATAATATTGAGTTTGCAGTCTGCTTTATTTTAAAGTATGTCTACTCTGTGTAGGATTCAGTTTGATATGGTCACACTTAGATGCTAAATCAGGCTGGCGAAGGGAGTAGAATGCACAGCGAATAGAGTTAAAAATCACTAAAGTGAGTCCAGTCCTTGCTTAATGTATACTATTACTGGTTGACCTCCTGTGTGATCTGGTTGAGTTCAGGTGGTATCATAGTTAATTTCCTCCCCATAGCTTCTATGAATAAGTGCTCCAGGCTTTCCTTCGGGCACATGAATGAATGATGAAAGCATAGCTCTTGATGCAAGTAAAATTAATTTCCGGATGAACAGTGTAACACATATAAATTTGACATGATAGCTTTGATTGGAAATGAGGGATCCTATAAGCATATACCCTGCTAGTCTGCTTAGATGCTGTTCTTCCAACTTCCCTCACCCACAATCCCCAGAAAACGAAAATTAGGGAGAATGTTCTGGTCCAAGAGTCACCTAGGTTCATATTGACTCATATTCTCTATTACAGAGCTGCAAACCACTTTCAATTAATTGCCCAGTACCAGTTGCACCTTAGGGAAGTTTTCTTGGTGGGTACATAGTGATTGTTTATATAAGATTTGATGTGATCGGTTCAGATTGTGTTTTCAGGTATCTTTCTACTGGTTGGATTTTTCGTATGACCCACCCATACAAGGGAATCAGGTTTCCGAAGCAGGGATATACCTTTACTTGTTTCTGTCTAGTACTTGGGGAAATCAAAACCTTTTCTTTATTAGAAGAAACAGTTCTGGAGAAAAGTAGGTTGCTTTTCTGAAGTACGGTTTATCATTATATTTGGTGAAGTAAATTGATTCACTATTTCGTGTGATGAAAGATTAGGAAAACATCTCATCCATACAATTTCAGCTTAAAATGTGTGAAGAATGAGCGGTGTTTAGTGATTGTACTGAAGTAGTATGATTTAAAATCTGAATACTTTTGAAGCATGCCACAGTTAGCTTGCATATTGAATTTGACTTATTTTTACTTCCAGTCTTTTTTACGTCCTCGTATCAGTTTGGGGTCCCCCCAACAACCCCCTTTTTGTTGGTGTCAATCGGTACGGTTTCGGTAATTTGGTACGGTACCAACTTTAAATACTGAAAAATAAAACCGTACCGTATCGAATTTAAACGGTACATTATGGTTTCGGTATTTACAAAAACAGTTCGGTATTAAATTGATCCGGGAAAACAGTTTAAACACGATATTTAATGCGGTACAATTTTTATATGAATGAACTTATGCCACTTTTGTGATTAATTCATAAAGATCCTAATGAAATTGTGATCAACCAATTGATATAATTTGAAATTAACATAGATAAAACAAATAAATCTAATTAATAGAGACAAAACAAGTACATCTAAGAAGATGAGTGAATGATGAAACGAAAAATTGAAATAGGGAAAAGGTTAAGTGTTTTAATTGTAAAATTACAATTTATATCTCTTAATTTGGTACGGTACCAATTCGGTACGGTTTTGGTACGTACCGACGGTATGAGTACCTAAAACTGGAACCGTATCGAAGAAATTTGGTTTTGGTATGCACAACGGTATGGTACGATGCGGTTTTAGACGGCACGGTTCGGTACGGTTAAACGGTTTCGGTACGCAATTGACACCCTTAGTCAAAGGTTCAGGAAAAGGAATCTATTATAAAAACATTAAAAAATAATTAATTAAATACACTGATGTAACTGATGTAAGGTCACAAATGCTCTACTTCTTATCGTATGAAGTCAATGGTAAATATATTATTCACCAAAACCTAGTGCTCGCCATTCAAATTTCACAGTCAAGGATTCTGCCTTAATTGAGAGAAAAGGAAAGCTGATGCCTATCTGTTGAAGGTACCATATTCCACTAGTGGATTAGTTAGTTCATACAGTTAACCATTCGAAATCTATACAAACTACAAATGTTAGGGGAGAACTTTCCTTCACAATCTTGGTCTGAGTGGATAATCTACAATAGTTGATTATTTAAAAAGAAAAGCGAAGGAGGTAAAATTGCATTTTGATTTCATGAGGAAATTTATATTACAAACAGAAAATCAAATACAATTTGAACGAAATCTAGAACAAAACAAAGGAGGAGAAATGAACTACCTTTCTCTTTGCCTTCTTTTTTTGGTAATTAAAAGAGGCGATGCAGTAGAGGCGACCTAGCGCCCCCCGGCTACGCAATGTTCGGACTTTTTATCGAGTGTGACCTATGCAAGCATTAGCCCTGTGCACTACCAGCGCAAACACTGCCCCGTCAGCGGAGGCCTAGTATAGTCCATAGAAGTTGGTATGATTCATGCTTAGGCCAAAGAGTATACAACTGTCCAATGCGAGAAATAGAGGAGCAGACGAGATCCGTCAAAGCAATCATGTTTCGGTTGCATTAGAAAAATTCATTGGTGGATGATGAATTTATGAACATTGAGTACGTGGAAGTGCTTCAACCTATCCTTTTTAAGGTCACACACTCTCATGTACTTTTCTGAACGTTTTTGGGACTTCCCCTTCACTGAACTGATAACCTCAAGTCAGCCGTGCTAGGAACGTTAAGTTTCCTGTCAATCAAAGTTGGAATTAATGCAATTTACCAAAGATTCACGTGGGAGTAAACCCTAACAACCAAACAAGAAGCAGTGTTGTGGTCCCTTTGGTTGTTTTGATTTGAACTGGGTTTGAGTTTTGCAGTTTCAAGCAAGTTTAAACATGTTCAAAACTGGAAAGGCTTTTCCGTTTGTTTAAGAGGATTCTGACAATTAAACCTGTTTAAGCCTCTCAAAAATTCGGAAAGAGGAGTTTTAAAACGTGTTTTCAACACGTTTTTTTGGTAACAATAAGTCACATTTAACTCGGCAAGTGTGAAAACACATTTTTCAGAACTGCTCGATGCAGTGCTGGGCATTAATTATGCAGCACCTAAGCAATTTCTAACACGGCCAAAAGGGACAAACCACAGGCCCAGGAAGTTTCACTCACATGCATTGGTCTCTTTATTTGTAGCTACGTACGTTCAGAATTTCCATTTCAACCGACCAAGACTCATATATATGAACCAGACCAGCCTTGCAAGGTGCACTGACTAGTCTTCATCACTACAACAATGGCTAAAACCAGAACTCTTGGTAGCAAAAATAATGGTATTGTAAAGCTCAAGAGTGTACTATTGCAGAAACTGCAGAAGAGCCTACCAGTATTGTCTAAGAAACCAGCTTCAGATTTTGGTGAACTCGATGAACAGGTCAGTGATGACTGGTCGTCTGTGCCGGAAGATGTCAAGGAAGGTCACTTTGCTGTGCTAGCATATGATGATGGTGAGCCTAAACGATTCATTGTTGCACTGAGTTATCTAACACATCCACCATTTTTAAGGCTGCTAGAGCTGGCGGAGGAGGAATTTGGTTTTGATCAAGAGGGTATACTCACCATCCCTTGCCGGTCGATCCAACTGGAGAGAATACTTGCCAAGAATTATCATGACTGAAGCACAGTCAAGGGTGCTCCATCTGGCCATTACAACCCAATGGTTTCTGTTTGAATTTAGAGATAGCATCAAACTGTGTACATTATGATCATCCTCTCCAAAACTTTACAATGGTGAGAGCCTCAGGTACTACTTTCATCTTCCTTGAGTCATCTTGAGATGAACTCAAATCACATTCGTTGGAGTTTCTGTTGTTGTTCCTTTCCCGGATATTTTTCATCAAAACGAATGAGCTGTTCTCTCAATAAATCATTTCCTTCTTACCAAAAAAACAAAAGAATGAGTTGTTCTCTTCTCTCAAGTCTATTAATGATGGCTTAATCAATTGTGTACTCCTAAAACACCAGTGTGGTAGTAAGGAAAGTCTTACAAAGGCATTAGTTTGATATGATTTTTATTTTCATTCAATGTTGAATGGTCTTTTCTCACTCAAATGCATTGATTGTATGTAGATACAGAAACTGTACTAACCATAGTCCGGATACATTGATTCCACAAACCCTAGTTTTCATTTGGTTGAATGGTCTTTTCATCAAGGCCTATGTACTTTTTCGGTTTGGTTCCATTTTCATGACTATGCCATGCCTTGCCTGTCTCAAGCAACATGTGCTCATTTGACAAGGGATATGTTTGCCAATCATGTGAACTAGAAGAATTCCTTTTTTTTTTTTTTTTTTTTTTTCTAATAATAAAAGGGGAAATATATTACTAATTAACTGTCATACTTCATTACTTTCCATGGCTAGCTTGTTCCTCTTTTGTTGGTAGAGGTGTTAGTACTACGAATATTACTTGCTAAGTTGGTGAAAAAGTTTAGAAATGTTAGGGACTTATAATTATAAAACCAGGCATTAAAAAAAGTAGGCTTACTGGTTACCAAAATTGGGATTAGGTGAAGAGGACATTGCTTCTTGGGTGGGGTATGAAAGATAAGAGTTGCCTCCATATCATTCAGCTAGATTTCTTGGAAAGACCTGTGTTTGTTTTGATGTGTTCAATGTCATCCTTTATTGCCTGTATGAAAGCATCTCGTACATTACTTTTTTCCAATGTCCCTACCTTAGCATAGATAGTACGATCATGCCTCTCAAGTCCCACACTCCAACTTGCTATATTTAGAGATTCATTAAATACCCCTACGCACAATAAATTCAGAGAGTGAGTGCATGATATTGGTGTTGTAGAAAGATTGGGGTGGGGGCTATGCATTGTGGGATTTAGTGTTTGCTTCATGAATGGTGTTATGTTCATTTCCATTAGCCACCTATTAATTAGCCACCTATAAATATTTGTTATTATTTTGTAGGGGTTAGGCTTAAGTTTGTAATGATTACAATATTTCTTTCTATCCATATAAAATAACATGTAGTCACAAAGACAAAAATCAACTAGATTTTTTGCTTGTCTAGTTGAAAATCAATTAGGAAGTCGTTGCATGGGTCAGGTGTTCTGTCCTCAGCCCAAGCGGTCCAGCCGCTCAGATTCTCTTGGTCCATTCACAAGAGATGAAAATATGCCAAAGTGTCTTCGTCTTATTTTTGCACAGTTCACAAAGATCTTGCATATCCGTCCGTTGGGATAACACATATCTAACTGGTAGTCCTACATTCAAGAGACTCCAAAAGAAAGATTTGAGTTTGAGGTGAAGTGGCAGTTTCCAGAACATTTTCCACCATTGCTAGAAATCATTTGGCAAAGTAGAGTATCTCCGTTTCATTAGTGTTTTCCGGTCAGTTTAGCAGAAAATTCACCATTGGTGGAAATACGTGAGGGCCATTTATCATGAGAAAGATTGAGATTAATGTGGGAGATAGGGAAGTTCAAGAAATTGAAGTTTAAGAGATATTCCCTATTTACTGAGATGCATCTTGACATTTGGGCAACAAACGTATCATGTGACCAAATGTTAGCCAAGGGGTAGTTGTCTATTACTGCCAATGCATTGGGAAGCTAAGGGTCATACCAGAAGAAAGTATCCATACCATTACCTACCTGTCGGGTAACCATTTTTTTTCAAATTAGGTAAGATGATGCATAATTTGCAAAGGCCAAGAGCCATTTTTGACTTTGACTCTAGGATTGAAAAGGCTTGATTTGGGGAAATATTTAGACTTGAGGGTGGTGGCCCAAAGAGGGGTGGTGGCCCAAAGAGAGGTGGGTTCAGAGAGAAGTTTTCAGCCTTGTTTTAGAAGTAGAAATCGGTTAATGTCTTCTATTTTTTTGAAACCTAGTCCCCCTACAGGTTTTGGTCTGCAACATTTATCCCATGAGGTTAGGGACAATTGTTTTTTCATGTCTATGTTTCACAACCAAAATCTGTGGCAGAGAGAGAGTCAATCTGTTTGCAGATTGTCTTTGAGAAGCGAAAACATTGCATATGATAGAGGGATAAAAGTGGTAAAATTGATTTGATGAGGACTTCTCTCCTGGCAAAAGAAAGTGTGGATGCTTTTTAGGATGCAAATCTACTACTGATATTGTTGAGAAGAAACTTGAGATTTTTTGATTTAGATCTTCCATGTAACAAATTTGTCCCCAGATACATCACATCCTTTTTCATGTATAAGATCCCCAAGATTGACATGATTTGGGTTTCCTGTTCATGGTTGACGTTTCCACTAAAGAAAGCTCCACTTTTTTCCAAATTGATTTATTGTTCGGTGATGTCAGAGACTAGTTCTAGGGCGGCTCTTATTGTTAACACATCCTCCTTTAAGCTTGACAAAATAGGAGGGTGTCATCTGCAAAAAATGGGTGAGAAATTTCTTGTGCGATTTTAGCAATTTTAATCCCCTTGAACATGTCTAAGGACCTATAATCCTTAAGGAGTCTTGACAAAATCTCCATAATCAATAGGAATAGGTATGGGCTGAGGGGGCAGCCCAACTGTTGAATTCCCCTAGTCCCAAAAAACCATTGGAACGGGCTGCTGTTGAGTTTGACAAAAAAAGAGGCTGAGTTTATGAGCTTAGAAATAAGATCGCACCAAGACTGGTCAAAACCTAAAAAAAAGAAAAGGTCTTGTATAACTTTCCACTCAACTCGGTTATAAGCTTTTGACATGTCAAGTTTTAAAGCCACAAACCCTGCCTTGCCTCTTGTTTTGTTCATGAGATGGAAGATTTCATGAGCAAGGAAAATATTTTCTGCAATTTGTCTTTTTGGTACAAAGGCACCTTGAAGAGGGGAAAGGATGTGGCTTTCTAAGTATGGGTTTCAGGCAGATGGCCAAGATTTTGGCAAGGATTTTCTAAGTGACATTGCAAAGGCTAATAGGTCTAAAGTTCGAGACAAGCCGAGCATTGTCTTTTTTTGGGTATGAAATATAACAGGGTGTGGTTTGTTCCCCAAGGTAAGGGTGTAGTCAGTAAAGAAAGTTGAGACAAATTGCAGTAAATCCTTGTGTATAAGGTCCCAATGTTTTTGAAAGAAAAAGGCATTGAACCTATCTATTCTAGGTGCTTTATAAGGTCCCAGGGAAAAGACTACCATTTTGATTTCTTCAATGGTAGGGAGAGTGGTTAGGGTAGACCTTATATCTTGATCAACCAAGGGGATGGGGGTGGAAGAGGCTTTGAATGAAAGAGGTACCAATAAGGTTTCGATGAAGAAAAAAGGTCTTGCATGTACTCTACAAAGGCAAAGGAGATTGAAAGTGGGTCAAATACAGTGAGACCTTTGTGATCAATTGATTCAATCTTTCTTCTATGGTTGTTGATCTTGGAACTGAGGTGATAAAATCTGGTATTTCTAGCACCTTCATAGATATACTAGCTTTTTATATTTTTGAAACCAGAAGAATTCCTCAACATCAAGAGCCCAAGAGAGAAGTTCTTTCTTTTCATTGATGGTCTTTGAGTCAGAGTATGAGCTGGATTCTAGGGTATTAATTTTAGTGGTTAGATTTTCAAAAGGTTCATTCACATTGCCAAAAGAAGATGAATTCCAATGGGAGGGGAGTCTAGATAGGTTAGCCAGTTTTCCTACCCAACGGTTGGCCCCTACTAGCTTCCCAGTTGTAAGAGACATCTTTGAAAAAGTTAGGCTCAAGGTGCCAGACTATTTGGTAGTGGAATAGCTTCTTATAATGTTTCTTGTTGTCAAGGGTAGAAATGAGGAGTGAGTTGTGATCAGAACAACTAGCAAGTAGTCTTCGGACATGGGTACAGGAAAAAAAAGAGTAATCCATCTTGGGTCAACAAAGAAGTGGTCCAGTATTTCCTTGATTAGGTTTGGTGGCTTTTATCAGTTTGTCCAGGTAAAATACAACCCAGGTGTAGAGAGTTCCAATAGGTATTGCGAGTTTACTAGATCCAAGAAGGAGAACAAAGCTTGGGTAGGTTTGAATTTACCTCCCAACTTGTTATCAACAAATAAAACTTCATTGAAATCCCCCATGATGAAGTATGTATGGTTTATCAATGGTATCAAGGAAAGATGTCAGCTTCTTCCAATAACCGACCCTTTCTGAATAAGTTGGTGGGCCATATATAAATACAGCAACCCAGTCGGCTGGTTGGTTACATGACAATGCTATGCAAGGGCGGACCCACTAAGGGGCCGGGGGGCATGGCCACCCGGATTTTAAATTTCTTTTACTATTTCCTTAGCTTTTTCATTTTTTATATTAATTTCCTTCATTTTTCCAGCTTTTTTCTCTTCTCACATGTGAAATATCACTATTCTCCCCCCCCCCCCCCCAATTTGAAAACAAATTTTAAAGGTAAAATAATGGGTATAAATGTCATCTCTATTTAAAAAATAAATCCTCAATCCTTATTTATTCTCCCCTCTCTTCTCTCTCACATCTTTTCTTCCTATTTATTCTCCTTCTATAAACGTGGGTTAAGGGAAATTTTTGAAAAAACCATTTTTATTTGAAACTAACTCCTCAATTCCTATTAATTCTCTTCTCTCTTCTCTCTTCTCTCTCACATCTTTTCTTCCTATATATTCTCCTTCTATAAACTTGGGTTAAGGAAAATTTTTGAAAAAAATATATTATTAAATATTCAAAATGTCATTTCTAATGGAAATTAACTCCTCAATCCCTATTTATTCTCTCATATCTCCTCTTTTCTTCCTATTTATTCTCTTCCGTTTCTTTCTTTTTATTTATTCTATAAGTGCGGATTAAGGAAAATTTGGGGAAAAATCTTCTGCAGAATTTGGTTCTCTTTCTCTTTTATTTATTATTTCTTTTGCAATTTTTATTATTTGAATTTATATTGTAAATAAAATGTCTATAATTGTAAGGTAACTAACTACCACTGGTTTGCATTTCTTACTTAAAATTTTTCTTTTGTTTGCAAATTTTGTAGGGTTAAAGTCATGTGTATTTTTTTTTAACTGATGCTTTAATTTACCTTGTTGAAAAAAAAAAAAAATTATTCATAACTTATCTATTTTTGTCTAAATATATGTGGGCCTCACAAAATATATGTAGGCGTATTTCTTAATATAATAAAATTATTCATAGGTGGGACCCTAATGGGTCTTATAAGGGCCCACACAATATATGTGGCGAAAAAGCATTGGTGCTTCCCCAATCTGAACTTTTATTATTCGGCCCCCCCACTATTGAATCCTGATTCTGCCCCTGATGCTATGGTATGATTGTCCACGAATAAGAGAGAAACCTCTAAACCCTTTTGAACAAGAACCAAGAGGCCTCCCTTAAGTCACTTAGAACCAAAACTATTGCAAAAGCCAATAGAGGAAAAGTCCTTGAATATTTAATTGTTAGAGAGTAAATTCTTTTTTTTTTTTTTTGATTTGCACATTTAGTGTCACATAAAAAGTAAACTGGGGTTTATGTTTGTGCAACATTTTCCTAAGACACTGAATTGCAAAGTTCCCATTCACACCCCTGATGTTCCAAGAGAGTAATTTCATAATGAAAAAAGGGTTAACTGGAGAAAAAAATAGGGAAAGAAGTCAAATGAAAAGAGAGGAAATTGATATAATAAGAAATTTAACAAAGTATCGATCAGAAAATATAAATATAGGTAAAGGAAAGGTGAGAAACAAGTAATATGCTTTAACTACAAAAAAAAAAAAAAAAAAAAAAGGCAACTGGCCCGCTAGAAGACAAGAAAATGGTATACAACAGCCTAGTGAAAATAGAGATTCAAAGAGAGGGTGATACAGGCAGGTTTAGAATGTGCTATCCATGAGGACCGAATATTAGTTATGAAGTAGATTGCTATAAAGGCAGATTTAGAACGTGCTTTACAGAGTGGTGCTCGAAGAATTCAAATCCTCTCTGATTCTCGCGAGGCCATTCTTATGATCTTGGGTTCCCATAGAGTTCCCTGGTATGTTGATTCTTTGGTTGATGACATTCGCACACTTCAACAGAATTGTAGGGATTGCCTCATTTTACACCATGTTCGTGAGTTGAACCAAGGAGCAGACTTATTGGTAGGGTTTTTCCAAGCTCCTGGCGAGTTATAATTTGACCCGGGAGGGTTACTTTCTGGTTTGGATATTATTGTCTGAAATGATATTGCTGGAAAACCATACTATAGATTGTAATCCTCTTATTTAATTACTCTCTTAATACAAGTTCCTTATTCTCAAAAAAAAAAAAAAAAAAAAAAAAAAAAAAAAAAAAAAAGAAAAAGAAAAAAAATTCAAAGAGAGGGTGACAGGCCCAGCTGAAACAAACTAAAAAGTAAAAAACAAAGCACTTAACCCTTGTAACTGCAATTAACCCTAGTTAATGAATTTTTTTCTCTTCCCCTTCCCCACCTGTAGCGTGATTCCCTTTTCTAGTTCCTGATTCCCCATTAGGAGGTGGGCAGCTGCTAGAGCCTTCAGTAGGTGTAACTCATTGAATTTTAAAAGATTGGATATTGAACACTTGATGACCCTTTTTGATCCCAGTATTTTGCCCTTTCCGTTGATCAAGGAACAAGATTACATCAGGATCATTAAGAATATCTAAGCAATCAAGGTTTGCTGAGGGTGTTGCAGAAATACTTTTTAAGTGATGCATCTCATTTGTTGCCACGATTTCAACTTGGGTTGGTAATAATTGGTAAGAAAGAAGCATACCATATCCACATTCTATTAGTAATCGAACGGATTTAGATACTGTTAAACGGATGCGGACGTAAATTTAGGAGCGGATTTCGGTTATCCATTTACTATGCGTAATTGTGCAGCTTGAATTAAATAGTGCCTACATGGTTCCATCCAACGATGGACACCACATACACCACCACATTAAAGGCAACATTGAAGCAAGATCCCTTTAGAAGAAGTTCAGAATAATTATTGCTCAAAAAGTGAGAAATAAAACGTTAGTTTGGAAAAATACTATATATTTGAAAAAGGTTGTACACCGTTATGAATATGCTAGTCCTTTCTCTCCTCGACATAAAAATAGCTCTAGATGAAACTGTTTCATGGCATTGCATTGGTGACAATTTTTGACCTGTTTGATACCTCACCAAGTGTTTCTGCTTTGAGAAATGCATAAATAGTTCCAAGTGTTTTTGGAAGCAGAAACATTTTTTTAAAGCTTTTGATAAAAATTGCTTATGGAAATAGAAAATTTAAAAATTGTAATAAAACTTACAAAATTTGTCATTGTTATGTTTAGAGTGTCAAATTCCATAAATAATCCTTTTAAAAATTGTCTCATTTAAACCAAACCCACACCCAATCTTGTTTCGAGAAACAGACACAACAACAAATGGTTGTTGTATCGAAAATGTTTCTTGAAGCAAAAATTTTCATAAATTTCATAAATCTCTCTCTGCCTCTCTTTCGGATATTGAAGAAGGTCAAAGACCCAAGGAAAGGGAAGTAACGTCAAAGATTTAGTCCCTTCAATAAAAAGATTAGCCTCTTTGTGTATTTAGTTGATATTTTAATTTAATTTGAACTTTTAAATGTGACTGATTGACATATGTCTTTCATCTAGAGGGAAATTGATGATTTATTCCTTTGTTAGAAATAGAATAGTCTACTCCATTTGGCAAGAACCCAATAATAGAGTGTTTGGGAGGGGGCAAACCATTATCTCTCAGTTGTTCTGTAGAATCACTCGTATGGTACAATATAGGTTCTCCGATGATGCGATTTTGGCGGAAGATACCTCTTCTCATCGTGACTTTTTTGGGAAGTGGGGTCTTTCTGTTTCTTATGTTCTTCAATTGCCAACGTTTCATCATTGGAATCCTCCGGACAATGGCTGGCTAGTCCTTAATACCGATGGATCGGTTAAAAATAATAGGGGTGGTTATGGTGCTCTATGCTGCAACCATGCTGGTGATGGTGTTTTTGCTATAGCGGGGGTGTTGAGGTGCAGGATATCACTTCTTGTGAGCTCATGGGGATGGCTAGTGGCCTCAGGGAGGTTGTCTCTTAAGGATATAGTAAGGTGGTGCTTTATTCAGACTCGAAGTATTGCGTAGACATGGTCAAGAAAGTGGTGAATACTCACTGGAACGTCCTTTTTTTACTTGAAGAGATCTGTGATTCCATAGGGAAGCTGCAACAATGTAAGGTGGTTCATCAAGTCAGAGAGAGGAATAGAGGTGCTGACTTCTTGGCAAGTCTGATAAATGATAATAAGGAGGTGATTTTTGATCCGGGAGGGTTTCCTGAACGCCTCAAAGCCATTGTGGCTGAGAAGGCTGGTGGGAGAGTTTTTATGAGACTATAATTTGCTTTGTAATATTATTGTATTATTCCTTTTATATATTTTTATATATTCTCTTTGGTTTAAAAAAAAAAAAAAGAAAAAAAAAATAGATCTGATAAAATTCCCCATAATATCTACAATCCTCGTAAACTTCCTTTGTACTCTATGACCAAATAATAACCTTTGCCACGTCAGATTTAACCATTATAGCCTTCCCAACTCCTGAGCCAACACGAAGCCTTCCTTCATAACCAACAATTCTGCCTCAAGCAGCAATCATTGATTCGCTTTGCTCCTCTCGAAAGCCATTTTCATGGTCTCCAATCACACCTCCCAACTGGGAAAAGCCACCTCTTCTGCATTGCTCCGTCCACATTACATTTAAACCCCCCTTTCAGCCAGAGGGATCGATTCAACCACCTCTACACATTACATTGGTGAAAATTTCTACTCCATTTGGTTAGAGAATCCTCTTTTAAACATGTTTAATTGGAAAACGATGTTGACAATGAACTACACTTAGAAGTTTCGAATTTGACTCGTTGGTCATTCCCAACAAACAAACGTTTTGGTTTGACTCATGACAACTGGTTCAATCCAAGCCAAGGCGGATCAAACTGAACCAGAAATATTAATAGTCTCCGATGAAATGGAGCTACTCAGCTACCCCATCCAGAATCCATAGGCTTTGATCTCTGGTTTCAGTTACTACCCAAGAAAAAAAGATCTCTGGTTTCAGTTGAAAACCGCTCCATCCAGTCGATGGCTCTTGTCTCCGCTTCGCCCGTGAAGTTGGATACTACTTGTATCAATACCAGAAGAACACACAATAGAATAGTTAGACGACCCGTCACTGTATCATCATCATCATCTTCTTCTTACGCTTCAATCCGGAACACACCTGCTTCCACTTTCAGTTTCAAGAGATGGGCTGCAGGTCTTCCTTCAAAATCTTTGAATTTCGCTCTCTCGGGTGCTTTGGTGCTTGGATTATCGCTCACAGGTAAACCCTTTCGAGGTGTACTATGCCTAGACCATTCAGTTGCTTGAAAATTCGCTTTTTAACAGAAATTTCTCCTCAAAATGGAAAGAGAACGATATTAGTCTCGTTGATTGGCCAATGGATGCTCTACTTTTTCTTTACTAAGCTTCGTTGGATGTCTGTGGACAATGATTATTCTTAGATATGTTTGGCTCTTGAAATCGGATACCCATTCTTGAATGTAGGTGGGAAAGCCGGTTACTGCTTATCTTTAGGGGGTAAAATACTAAAATGTGTTGTTAACTCGGTTTCTACTCATTGTCTAGAATGAAACACTGTGAGTTTGGGAGCTTAATAACCAAGCAGACTGGCATTCCCTTTTGCTTACTGAAAGATAAAATTGGCGTCGTCTGACTTTCTGTGCAAGTGAAGGCCTGCTTGGTCGCTCCTCCCTCTCAAGTTTCAACTAATCTGTGTTAGCCTTTCCATTCAGCAAGGATTTATTCTGCTAATTCCCTTGCAGGAAAAGAAAAAGGGCGAGAGGGGTTAAACTTCTTCCATTTTCTCATTTAATGCTCTTTTTATGAGGATAAATTGAATAGCCAACTGTTCCACTGGTTGGATGTTAGACATACGAAATTGAAATGAAAAAAAAAAATAAATTGATATTACCAATTCAATTGGTTTACTTGTTAAAAATGATGATGCTCATGCATGTATTACAAATTTTATTCTTTAGTTTCTTAACAAAATTGATATAATAACAACAAGAAGCCTTGCCCCAGCTAATGGAATCAGCTATGTGAATTCTTGCCTTCCAATCATCTCCGTTTAAGGCTATACTAGTTAAAAGGCCTAAGCTATGCATATCATTTTCCACCACTTCTCTTAAGGTTATCTTAGGTCTGTCCCTAGCTCTTCTAATTTCTTTAATTTGGATCAAATCACTTCTCTCTACAGGGGCATTTATAGGCCTTTGTCGAACATGGCCGTGCAAAGTCAAACGACTTTCTCATAGTTTTGCTACTCATCCATCTTACTATTCTCATTGATGCTACATTGAATTTATTTATATGATGCTTCTTAACAGTCCAACACTCTACACCATACATCATAGTTGGTCGTACGACAATCCAAAGAATTTTCCTTTGAGTTTTAAAGGAATATGTCAATTACACAAAACCTGGGACATACCTCTTGACTTCATCCACCCTATTTAATTTTTTGGGAAACTTCATCCTCTATATCACCTTGTTTGTTTATGATTGAGCCAAGGTACCTAAATACTCGCTTTGTGGAATCTCATCAAGTTTCACTATGTCATCTCCTTCTCATCAAGTTTCTCAACAAAATTGATATTACTTATAGAAAGCTACAGAGAGTTTCCAAGTAATAAGGATAGTAATTATTTAACCAACTCTAGAACTTATCAAATTCACAAGTGGTAATAAAAATTTGCCACCAAATATTTAATTTTTCTCAAAGTATGACAAGAAATATTTGTCTCCATTTTTCAACAACGACCATTTGCTAGAATTGTATATTATGTTCAAATCTTAAATGATTTATAACTCCCACTACTTCTAAGGTCTGGCTTAAGAACTTACCTTCACTTCTTGATGTAAATCAAGGAGCGGAAGGACTGATCTTACTGCTGTGGATGATTAGCAGCACTTTTCTAGGGTTTTTGGAAGCTTGCAGCAAAGATAATATAGGGTTTTAGGCTTGTGGCTAGGGCTTAGGGTGTTAGGTAGGGCTGTGATTTATAGGGAAGTGAAGAAGGGTTGCTGTCCGGGGGTTTTCTGTTGGGATTTCTTTTCTTTCGATTCTGAATTTTCATAATTTTTCTGTTTTTCAAATTTTCCAGGTTGGGATCAAGTTGCACAAGGAGGGGAATGATGTTCTAGGGTCAGGGTGGGGAGGATCTACTGGTTGCAGCCAAAGGTTTTAGGGGAGGGGTAGGTGCTGTTCCAATAGAGATTTAGGTTTTAAAGGGTGGAATAGCAGGTTTCTGAAATTCCAGCCTTAGAAGATTCCAGAAATTTGCTACTGGTGGGGGGGGGGGAAGGGGGAGAGCGGGGAGGGCTGGGGAGGGCTGGGGAGGGCTAAGGGTTTGGGTTTGGGGCTGGAATTCTTTACTTACTTGCTATGTCTTCAAGGGAGAAAGGAAGGAAGCTGCTAACTGTAGAATGCTGAACAATAAAACAACAACAATAAGCTTTGTCCCAACTAAATGGGGTCAGCTTGTAGAATGCTGAACAATGAAGAAAATAATCACACAATGGCTGCTGCAGGGTCTCCTTCCCTGGAGACCTTACTCCAACCTAATTGAACTTCCTTGGCTATAACTCTCAGCAATTTTATTAATTCAAAACTGATTTGTTACAATCCACGGCCTTAATATATACCCAAATAAAAAGGACTTCAAGTAGAACTTGACACTAAGCAGTTCTACTCTAGAAAGACCTAGAACCTTAATTCTACTTAATTCTAAGTAAAACTCCTACTCAACTAATTACAGTTTGAATTTCAAATGACAAAATACTGCCAAAAACTACTAGGACTCCTTTGATTAAGGAATGTCCTACCTAAATAAAACTCTTTAAACTAAAAGTGATTATACTTTTATGAAAATGACAAAAATAACCCTAGGGGTGTGCACAGAAATTACTGCTGCTTGGTTTTTCTTGCGGCTTCTACTAAGGGCCTGCATATGATTTACATGACTTCTAAGTTCTAATATCCAACCACTTGCTATATTTCCTTTCCAGTGAACAATAATGTCTAACTTACCTACTTATTATTTTTTTAATAAAGATATGCATGTCATAGTAGGTCTAGGGAAGACCATGAGATGAAAAGGTTTGAAGTTCTTCTATAGCCATTTGATTGTTCTGGTGCTGAAAGATGTTAAATTGATAGACAAGCTGCGTTAAATTTTTATCCATATAAGTCTTGACTTTTTTCAACTCGTTCTCCTTTTTAGAATTGATAAATGTGACCAATTTCTGCATTTTTCTTCAGTTTCCTTAAAAAGGTCACATTGTTTATTTTCAATAGCTTATTTAAGTTGGACAATATGCTGGAGTTTTCTTCTTTTCTTGGTTCAGACGTGTAACTCAAAGGAGAGCAAACAAAAATTGTAGGAGTTGGATTTGCAGAAGCAAAAGTTGGGGTTAACAAGCCAGAATTGCTTCCCAAGGAGTTTAGTGTCGTTATAGATGTGGCTGGGTTCCTCTCAGATGGTCAGGTAATGTGTCTGTTTTGTTCATTTTCATTTGATTGTATACTTCTAACTAAATCCAAAGCACAATGCTGTAATTTGTAAGAAGATAGTTCATCATCAAGGGGTGGATTCTGCTCCAATTCTTGGATACCTGTCAAATTAAATGTGTGCCAATTGCTTCTAGAAGTCTTCAGATTATAAAATAGTGTAATTCTGATAGAACAGGTTTGGAACTCGGTTAAGAAGGACGTTTACATGTGGTAGCAGAGTTTTGCCACAGAAAGTGTTTTTGTTTCTTTTTTTTTTTGGGTAGAAGAAAGTGTTTATGTTTCACATACTGTCCTTTTTGCCCAATATTCTTCACACATGTCATCCTTTCAGTTCAATAGCCTTCGGTCCAAGGCAAATAGAGTCATACATTTGCGGGCTGGAATTCATAGGTAAAGAAGTGCAAAGGTCCTTTGTGGGTTGAAGGATAGAGACCTGAGCTCAATAAAACTGATGATTGTCTAGATCACTGATCATGTTGCTGTGACTGGAAAACTTGCTTACACAGAAATTTGACTAGATCCTAAAGCAAGATGATCCTTTTAGAGTTGCTTATTTTTTCGGAATCATTTTAGCTCTGCGCTCTTTTGGTGTCTGTATGTTTGCTTCTGGGTGATTGAAGTTTTGCATTGTTGATTCCCAGGTTCTTCTGTGGTAGGAAGACCTGAAGAAACATCTTTTCATGTATCCATATTTAATCTCTTGCTTGTATTGAGTTCATAAAACAGAAAATCCCAAATCTCAATTGTGATAGAACTGCATAGACCAAGCTCCTAACCCTGGCACAGGTCTGATATGTATCATTAGGATGGATTCAAACTGGAATTCATATGCTATACCCTCAGACATAGTCTAATTTATTGAGTCAAAGTGAGTCCTAAAGGATATGGTTCTTGAAATTGTTGCATCTAGCCAGAGAAGCATCACAGAGATGTTGAAGTGTGCCATGATATATTCTATGAATACTAGGATCAGATAGAGAACTATGCCACTTGCTGACTTGTTCTCAGGAAAAAAGACTGGCTCAAGAAATTGCTAATCTTGAGAAAGATACAGGATTCAAGCTGAGGGTTTTGGCACAGAATTATCCTGAAACACCAGGTAGGATTCATAACTTGAACTGTCAGTGTTCTTTATATGATTTGTCCACTTGCTTGGCTCCCACTCCCCCCCCCCTCTCCTTCCCCCCCCCCTCCCCCCCCCCCCCCTCTCTCTCTCTCTCTCTCTCTCTCTCTCTCTCTCTCTCTCTATTTGAAGCTATGGTTTGACTCCTTGCTCTATCGCAGGGTTGGCAGTGAGAGATTTTTGGCAAGTGGATGATAGAACTATTGTCTTTGTTGCAGATCCAACATTTGGTAAATGCTAAACAATATTTCTGTTATTCAACTTGTCTTCTACGACTGAGATGCAGATAACAAGTATGTCTGGACAGGAAATATATTGAACTTCAATGTGGGGGAATCGGTTGATTTGGAAGTACCTCGTAGCTTTTGGAGCCGTCTGGCAGGGAAGTATGGTAACATGTTCTATTGGAAAGAGAAGGTGAAACTCCTGTGTTGCCAGATTTTTTCCAATGTCTTCTTGCAGCTATTTGATTCTATGATGAATGTTCATATCATCGTTGGTTGAAGCAGGGAGAAGATACATCTATTGAAGCTGCAGTCATGGCAATATCAAATTGCTTGAGGGAACCTGCTGGCTCAAGTGCCTGCTCGGAGATAAACTAGTCAAGGAATGCTTACTACAGTAGTACATTTTCCTTTACAAATGATATTGCTGAACAACTGTTATTCATCCAATCTACCTATTATGGGTCATGCAAATTTCTTGTGTATTGAACTAAAATTTGAATTGAAGTTACTTGTTCAACCCTCATTTAATTTCTACTGCATCTTGTTGTAACCAAAGTGGGGAACTGAGCTTCTCTTCAAAACAAGGTTGTGAAGGTGTCTTTCATTTTTTTTTTTGCAAAGAAAAAAAAAAAAAAAAAACCGGGGGGGGGGTAACTAGAAGGAGCCAAGAGTTAATTTTAATGGAAAATACGATTTTTGTACATAGATATGAGGTTTATCTAGGTATTTGAGATTTTAACTCATGAGCTCATATTATGAGGCGTTGGTCTTTTGTCAATTGAGCCAATCCTTTGAGATTGATTTTAGAGTTTCTTTTATGGCGGCCACTTAAGTTGGGATTAAAATTCTTGACTGCTCACTTAAGTGGTAAATTTATCAAACTTTCAACTTTAACTTTTTTCAAAATATCAAGTTACCCACTGGTTAGGTGTTTTTGTTAACTTTGAAATAGAAATGTCTAGTTTGCTCATGGGGATGGGTGGGGGTGTGACACATTGACTTGATCAAAACCTCCTATTCTACATGGGAAAGATAAAGATTTTTCCAGCCTTGTGTTTTTGTATCTATTCTCAAGGCTAACTCCTAGAATACTTTTTCTTTGATACCCCAATTTCTACAGGAAGGCCAAGATACTTCGTTGGACCTTCACTTTGTTTTATCCCGAGTAGCTTAGCAAACCATCTTTTGAAACGGTGATGAGTGTTAGGGCTAGAAGTGATAGTGGATTTTTTTTGGGTGATAACCTGCCCACTAACTAGACAGAAAAAGGTCCATCCATGCCTTGAGATTGGATATCTCATGGAGCTTCAGATATGAAAATAGTAAGCAATCATCAACAAACAATAGGTGAGATATAGAAGGAGCTTTTCCCATCACCTTAATCCCACAGATAAGTTTATTGCTCTCGGCTTCCTCCAACATTTTACTCAACACTTGAGAGCACATAATAAAGATAAAAGATAATAATGGGTCTCCCAACCAAATGTCCCTTGAGGGTACAAAGGTCCCTTTTCTACTCCATTGAGTAACAAGGTGTATGAGATAGTGGTAATGGCTTCCAAAATCAAGTCCACCCAAGTCACAAAAACCTAGCTTAACCAATGTGGCTTTGATGAAACCCCAATTCAGCCTATCATAGGCCTTCTGTGTGTCCAGTTTGATGGCAATTTATTTCCCCCCCTTCTTTAAGTGTTTGATATAGTGGAATAACTCATGTGAGATGAAAATATTATCTGAAATAGGTCCCTTAAAAACAAATGCAGCTTCGTAGGGGGGGAGGTACCTGACAAGGTTGCCTTTAACCTCTCCACCATGATCTTCGCTATTGCTTTAATGGCCACCCTCCAAGACTAATGGGTCGAAATTGTTCTGCCTTTTTTGGATTCTTCACCTTGGGGATCAATATCACATAAGTTTTGTTCAAGTCTTCTGGGAGCTTTTTGGATGTAAAGAAGTTGACAATGCAGCTCTACCGTTCCTTCTTAGTAGTGTACCATATTTGTTGGTAAAACATGGGAGGAAACCCATCAGGCTCGGGTGCTTTCAAAGGACCCATACTAAGGATCACCTTATGAACTTCTTCAACAGTGGGTATGGCACAGAGCTCTCTATTTAACTCCTCTAAAATGACTAGGATCACTTTCTCCAAAGCTTCAAAGATAGCTTCTAGGTTATCACCTTGAGCTTCATAGCATTTTCAAAGAGGTCCAATAACACTTCACGCTCACTTTTTTTCTCTGAATCAACCCACTTCCCCTCCTCATCCTTGATGTGTGGGATCATATTTCTGTGCCTTCTTGTAAGGTAGTTGCATAAAAAAGCAAAAATTCTTATCACCACTTTGTAGCCATAAATTATATGAGATTTTTGGGGCCAATGTTGTTCTTTCCTTGTCAACTGTTCATTTAATTGTTGTAATAAAGAGTCCTCCTCATTAGGGGTGTCAATTTGTAGTCCTAGACTGTTAAAACCGAACCCAACCGGCCTGGACCGAACCGCAACCCGTTATAAACCGTTTTAACAACCCGCTTTATAGTTTTACATTAAATATTGTTTGAGTCATCATATTACCACTAGATAGTTGGTATAGACTATATAAAAAAAATGAGTATGAATTCAAAGATCAAATAGTCTTCTACTACTTGTAAAGGACAATTAGAAGGGTTAACACATAAAATGCCCAATTTGACGTACAAAGTTTGTTTAAATTAAGTAACTATTTATCTAATCCAAAGGTATTTCTTTGCATATCAAGCTAAATACCAACCAAAAAAATAAATGGATTTCATAAAAGGGTAAAAAATCAACATTCTCACAAAACAATAACCCAATTTTAAGACAATCAATCATAGCACAAGTTGGAATTTAAAATAGTTTTTAGTTTGAAGAATTTGCTTTAGGAGGAATATTAGGTGGAGCTTGAGGAATGAACTTGTAGTTTCTATGTTATTACTTACTATCTAAGTTCATGATTTCTATAATGTGGGTGTAATTTTTACAATGTGAAATGACTTTTCATTATTTAATGGAAATTGATTAATAACAATTTTGCTTTTCATAGAATTTTTGCTCTTGTTGCATGATACTCAACTATTTTTTTTCTTGCATACAATAAATTGTTAGCCCAAACTGTTAGTCAACCGGAGTATAGACCGTTAGTTAGCTCAAACCCAAATCGCACCAAACCAAAACCAGCCCGACACCATTATTTTTTTAATGGGTTGTGTTTGGGCTGGGTGTATTTGAACTAGAAACCGTTAAGCCCAACCCAAAACCGCTCCAAATCGCACCGTTGACATCCCTACTCCTCATCCACATTGTCCTTTGAAGCTGGTCTGTATTTCAATGCTTCTAAGCTTTTGTTTAGGCACTTTGACATTCTCCTGCACGATCCCGAATTCATCTTTCTTCCATTTCCGTAGAACACTCTTACAATTATTTTGCCTTTGGAGGAGATCACAAACCTCATTATTGTTAACACTCTTGCTCCATCCTTCCTATATAGCTTGCTTGCAAGATGGGTGTCTTTAACAACATTTTCTCAAATCAAAAGAGTCTTCTGCCTTTTATCTTTCTTCCTTCAGTATCAAGCACCAATGGGTTGTGATCAGAGTTGACTGCAGACTTGATAAAAACTACTACATTCTCAAATAAGGTTCTCCAAAATCTTGATATTATCTCCTCGTCTATGCTGATTAGATGTGGTAAGTCTAAGGAATCTTGGGTTTGAATCTTCATTCCTTTCATATCTTCTTTCCCCCTCACCCTCCCATTCTTTGGGCCTATGCGTCTCAAGTGTTTGAGTGTTGAATTTTTATTTGTTGCATCTGTAGACTTTTTGGGGCCTATGGGTCTCAAGTGTCTTAGTATTTTTGAGATCTATGACCAGTCTTACAATCATGGTACCCCGTGTCGGCGACACAGGGCGAAATTTCGAGGTGTTGCTGGGGCGACACGATACCCCCCAGCGACACCGACTTAACATTAAGTCGGCGATATGTCGCCGATTCTTGGCGATATATCGCCGACATTGACTTTTTCGACGACACCGGACCACCCCCACCGCCGGAACCCAAGCGAGAACCACCTCCATGCTCCACCCCCACCTCCGGCACCCAAGCCGAGCCACCTCCACCCAAACCTCCGGCACCCAAGCCAGAAGGCCCATAACCACCTCCACCCCAACCAGAAAATCCGAACCTTGCCGCCCACCGGTCCCGAGAGGGATATGGAGGGGGACCATGCGAACTGAGGTTATGGAAGACCGGTGTGATTTGAGAGAAACACAGTGAAAATATATGTGGATTGTGGAGGTGCAGCCGTGCGGGGACTGGCCGACTGGGAGGAGGAGCTGGTGGTGGTGCTGCGTGCTGGGCCGCTGCTTCTAGGCGATTTTTTCGGGGATTTCCATTTCCCTAATTCACAGATGTGCCCTTGCAACAGCATGCTCTGCTCTCTGTGGTGGTGAGTTGAACTCCATCAAGATTAATTTTAGTAGATCTTGCAGCTAGCCATCCTGAATCCAGCACTGTCTTCTTGATCGCCCACATTCTCTAAACCCTAAACCAGGTAGTAGAGGAGTGAAGGATGACTTCAAATTTACCCTGAGTCGTTGGTGATTCAGAAATCGTCCGACATTTCGACAATTATTGCCGTGTCGGTGGTGTCACCAGCCACCGACACGGCGACTTCAGTCGACGTATCGGACATTGCTTACAATTCTATTATTTTTTAGATCTATGATCAGTCTTACAATTCTAATTGCGAACTTAGTGGTAGATAATACCACGTGTCACGATCTGAGAACTCCACGGTGGTACACAAAGACTTTGAAGTGCATCAACCAGCAAAGCTAACAAAGCCTAGAAATGATGCTGTCTCCCACCCTTGGATTGGACCAGCGAATGCAGAAGACAAGGGACCAAGGGGTTAGTTCCCGCGTTTAAGGTTTACCGCTTGAAACTACTTGGAGGATTTCAGCGCGTTTGTTTTAGGAGTTGGCGGCTTGGGTCCTGCAGCTCCTCTGGTTTGAAAATTCCATTCAATCGAAGCAAATTCAAACTTGGGGATTACAGAATCAAATTCTTATGGATGTAGACAGTTAATTAGCACAAAGTCAACTGATATGCTTTTTTGTTCATCTCCTTCGTTTTTTTCTTACTTTGTGTCCTTGATCCCCCTCTTTTCTTTGGATTTGAAACACAAGGAAAAAGATTAGATTTTTTTTCGGTTGTTCAAAATTTCTCTCTCCCTAGACGTTCTTACAAGGGTTTCCATACCAATACTCTTTCGTCTGTCTTCATTTTATCCTTTTTATGGCTTCTTTAGGTGTTTGCAGGCTGTGATTTCTTTCATCGAACTATTTTTCTCACCTGGGTCTTCTTGTCACTCGCAATTCGTCAAAAAGTTAGGGTTTTCGTTTCCTCTGATACCTAAAATGGAACCCACGGAGGAATCGACGACCGTGGTGAATCAATTAGTTGAGGTTATCAGGGAGATATCTGGATTTCCCGAATGCCGGAATACATCGAAGAAAATGTATGGTAATCTTCTGAGACGGGTGAAGCTGCTAAACCCTCTTTTTGAGGAACTGAAAGATACTGAGACATCCCTTGGTGACGACCAAATTCGAGCTCTTAGGTCGCTTAAAGTTGCTTTGAATTCTGGTAAGGAGCTTCTTCGATCAGTGAGCGAAGGGAGCAAAATCTACCAGGTCCTTCTTCTTCTTCTTTTCCTATTGCTCTGTTATTAATTCAGACTTCAATGTTATTCCATTCTTTTGCCTTTCATGATATTTAATTGTGTAGACGTTTTTAGCTTCTCATGACATGCCTCAGAAATCTTAACCCAATTATAAAAATTGGAAATTTCAAATAGTAGGTTACCCTGAGATCAAGTCCTAGTAATTGACGTTATTACTCAGGGAGTTTACTACTTCATGATCATCGCATAGGGGCTGGGACTTGAGTTGCAGCTTTTAGGGCCACTTCTAGGACACTTTGAAGGTCAGGCTTTATTCCATATTATAGTGATCATAGTATCTTTTTGGGATTCAGTGATTTTGGATACAATAACTGAGAAATACGGTAAAAGAAAGGGGGAAATGGAAGATATTACCAGATTTAAATTCAGTATTTTTCAAATTTTGATTTCACAACCTAGACTCAGTTAATATATGTGATTTTGTTACAGTTCCAGAGGTTGCAGAGAGAGCGTTTAGATTGACCTTAATAGAATGAAGAGAGAATTGAGATTTTACATATTCTGCACTAAAATGTCATCTGGAAAGTAGTAAAGATATCATTTGCTCTTGTATAGAAATGGTTTTCCATTGAAGAACTCTCATTTCAAATATCTTGAGGGGAAAGACTATAAGAGGCCTCATGGGTGCATAAATGATTTCATCTACATGTTGCCTTTTCCAATGGTAACAGACTGATAGAAACTAATATATTTCTGCCAATTAAAAATACCCTCATTGCAGAGATCCTTATTTTCTACAATATACTTTTGTGCATATGTTGCAGCTTTGATCCGATTTTGCTTAATAATCCATGATATATTCATTGGATGAAATACCTTTTAACTCCTGCTCTCCTTGGATATCCCCTCAATTCTGGTGCACTAGATGTGCACCCTTCTGCTGCTCCTCATTTTTTCAGCAAGTGATCTCCAATGCAAATCATGAAGTGTTCTAAATTTACTTTCCTTCACCTCGTCTCATCTTGGTGCTGCACCTGAGCTCACACACTTGCACTTCCAATTTCTGTCCAACTCCTTGAATATAGTCAGTCAAAGGTGGATTCTTCAAGATATGGCTTATGTTGTTGCAGGCTTTGCAGAAGGATAAAATTGCAGATGAATTCCACTTTGTGACTGAAAAAATTGCGAATGCATTGAGCAAAGTTTTCCATGAGAAACTTGATTTATCGGAGGAAGTTTTAGAACAGGTATGGTTTTGCTCAATTTGTTCCTAAGACATTTTGATCCAATGTTTGACAGTAAGGATTTTTGGGTTCACTTATGCATCATTTGTTTTCTAGATAAAAATGGGTGAGAAATATAAACATTTGGGATCTACTTGTAGTGGGGTGGGAGAATAGAAAAGGGAATGAAAGGATTTTGTGGAAAAGTTGTAAGGGTCCCACTTTTATTATATGCCTCACCTTCCCACAAAGTTCCACTAAATATGTGGGACTTTTAAAACTTTTTTTTTGGGGGGTGGGGAGGTAGAAGGACTTTTAAAACTGATGGGATGAGAAAAGTGACATGCCATGTCAGCAGACAGCTTCCTTTTTGTAAGGAAGTTTGTCTGTCCACTCTCCCGCCTCACTGAACCAAATAAATTATGCTTTGGGATTTCATGAAAATATTTTCTTTTTCCACTCTTTTTTCCCACTCTACTTCTAATTCAGCAGACAAATGATGCCTTAGGTTTTCTAGGGCTTCTTTTGTGTAAGCCTTAAATTAAACTGTGGATATTTGGGGGGGGGGGGGGGAGGCCTTGGTGCAACAATTATTTTGCTCTATTGTGATGATGTGGTCTCAGGTTTGAGTTTCGAAATGGCCTTTCTGCAAAATCAGGGGTAGGACTGCATATGTTATGACCCTCCCTGTACCCTGCAGTGGCATGAGCCATGTGCGTTGGGTGTATCTTTTCTTTATTGTTGAGAATTCAAAATTTTGAGGCTTGCTAATTTTTGTTTTGTGATGTCTTAGATCGAATTGGTGCATGCTCAATTCACAAGGGCAAAAGTAAGAATGGATGTTCCCGATTTACAACTTCAATTAGATTTGTGCATGTCACTAAAAGAAAAAGACCTTGATCCAGCCATTATGAGAAGACTTTCAGACAATTTGCATCTCAGGACAATAAATGACCTCAAGAAGGAATCGCTTGCTCTGCATGAAATGGTTATATCCAGCAACAGAGATGTGGTGGATGGAATGGAAGAAATGTCAGTGTTACTCAGGAAAGTGAAGAACTATGTGCTCAAGGGGTGTCTAGAAGCAGATACCTGCCAGAGTGAAATGAGCTTGGTGCAACATAGGTCTCCTGTGATCCCAGATGATTTCCGGTGCCCAATATCTCTTGAATTGATGAAGGACCCAGTAATCATCTCCACT
This sequence comes from Hakea prostrata, assembly GCF_041222555.1. Lineage (NCBI taxonomy): Eukaryota > Viridiplantae > Streptophyta > Magnoliopsida > Proteales > Proteaceae > Hakea > Hakea prostrata. The sequence continues at coordinate 3,192,130 of NC_142610.1, read as the reverse complement.
GGACAGGTTTGAATCTCCCATTGTCTTGTAACTACTGTATTATTTGTTTTCTTTCGTCTCCCTTTCACAAAATTGTCTGCTTTGTAGACTTATGAACGGTCCTCCATTCAGAAATGGTTGGATGCTGGCCACAAGACTTGTCCGAAGACGCAGCATACACTCGTGCACACAGCCCTGACACCCAACTATGTCTTGAAGGGTCTGATTGCCCAGTGGTGTGAAAGCAATGGTGTTGAGCTACCTAAGATGCAAGGTAGTTGTAGAAATAAGACATCAGACAACTCTGTTTCAGCATGTGATAGAACAGCTATTGATGCCTTGGTACGAAAACTGACAACTGGTAATACAGAAGAACAGAGGGTAGTTGCTGGTGAGTTTCGGTTGTTGGCAAAAAGAAATGCAGCTAACAGAGTATGTATTGCAGAGGCAGGAGCTATTCCCCTTCTTGTAGATTTACTATCATCTGAAGATCCTAGGACACAGGAGCATGCAGTTACAGCACTTCTCAATCTTTCCATAAATGAGGTTAACAAGGGAAGCATTGTAAATGCAGGAGCAATTGCTGATATAGTGGATGTGCTAAAAAATGGAAGCATGGAAGCAAGGGAAAATGCAGCTGCCACCCTTTTTAGTCTTTCTGTGATAGATGAGAACAAGGTTGCAATTGGTGGTGCAGGGGCTATTCCAGCACTCATTGACCTTCTCTGTGAAGGAACCCCAAGAGGGAAGAAGGATGCTGCCACTGCAATTTTTAACCTTTCAATACACCCGCGCAATAAGTTGAAGACAGTGAAGGCAGGGATTGTGGCACCACTGATGAGACTGCTGACAGATGCTGCTAGTGGGATGGTGGATGAGGCACTTGCTATACTAGCCATCCTTGCTAGTCATCAGGAAGGAAGAGTGGCAATTGGTCAAGCAGAACCTATCCCAGTTTTAGTACAGGTGATGCGGACTGGATCACCACACAATCGAGAGAATGCTGCCGCTCTTTTGTGGTCTCTATGTACTGGTGATGTGCAGCATCTAAAGGCTGCAACGGAGCATGGAGCAGAAGAGGCTCTTAAGGAACTGGCAGAGAATGGCACTGACAGGGCCCAGAGAAAAGCTGAAAATCTTCTAGAGCTCCTCCATCACACAATTGATATGGTTGATGAACAATGAAAATTCAAATTTCATGACACTTCAACAACAAAAATATTTTTCCAATACAGATGTATGGGAGTTGATAGATCAGGCATCAAATGCTATAATAGTTTACACATGAAAGTACATATAGAAGGTGTACAGTATACGGTTATACTGATTGTAAGTTACAAAGGGGGCTGGTAGGTAGGTACATATTTTTTTTGGGGTTGGGGGGAGTGTAATCGGTAGGCAGGTACATTCAAGGAAGATAACAAGGGCTTCATGTTGCTTTTGAAGCAAGGGCTGTCGAGATTTAACTCAAAAGAGTAAGATATTGGACACTGAAACGAAAAGTATCACAACAAGAAGGAAATAATATGAGCGTAGCCTGCTAATAGCCTCATAGTATGAATTAATATTTGATTGATTTTGTATGGATGGCCAGAATAACTGCCAACAGTAGTGATATGGTTTTATCCTCACCTTCTGGTACCTTAACAAGTAAGAATCTGTAAAGTTGAAAATGTGTATAATGGATTTTGTATATTTATACATTTTAAGGAAGCATATTCTTGTTTTCTCGTCTTTTCTAACAAAAATTTCATAGTTCTGTTGGAATGTGGCTCTTTGAGTATGAGTGAGTGAAAGTTATTTATTCAAGAGATTTTGTGGAAATAAGTGCATGAAATAATTATGGACAATTGGGTATTTCAAATTCCAATGATAGTTCATGCATAAAATGTTAATAAACATTTGGGCTTTTGATTTCTCAAGTATTATTCATGAATGAAGGGTTATGGGACTTTCATTTCCCTAGCTTAGTTATAAATGACCGAAGTTCTTCGTTTCCCAAATTTGATTCATTAAGAACCGAAACTCTTAGTTTTCAAGTTTGGTTGTAAATGACAAAAACTTTTCGTTTCCCCAAGCTTGTTAATGAGAAATTGATGGTAATATAGTATGTTCACTGTATCAACTAAAGACCTCTATTATAAAATGGAATCGCCCCGTATAAAGATAAGTCCTTTTGGGTTTTTTTATCTTTTGATTTAAGAGTTGTACTAAGTTTGTTTTGAGAGTCTTCTTAATGGTTTGAGAATCTTGTCAATTTGAATTTTATGGTGATAGAAGGTAGGTACAATTCATCTTTGTCGTAGCGGTTGACATTGTGTTGGTAAATAGTTGTTCGTCGTTGTATCCTGGGAGACAAACGTCTGTTGTATCCTAGAAGACAAATGTCTATTGAATCATCAACCACACTCCGGAGGGGATGAATTTGTTTTTAAAGAAATCGTCTAACGTGCCTCGACGATTCTTTCTGCTTCGATGGTTTCTTTTATTCTTCTCCTATTGGCTCAGGTTTTGTTTACATGTTTTTCTAATTTTTTCGCTAAGTTTTTATTCCCCTTTGTATATCTACAATTTGACCAACAATCTTAAAACATATTTTTTAAGGTATAAGACATGAGTTCTTGTTTTAAGCGTAAGAGAATAGAACATATCCAAGCTCTACCTGAGAAGATGAAATCCTTTGAGGGGCCTATTCTTGATACTCTTTTAAATCTCTAGAAAGATAAACTATTTATTGTAAATGGTGCTAATCTCGACAATCTTGAACCTTTACATGGTGTAAATGAGTGGACATTAGCAGTAGTTGAAATACATATTGATTGGTGCAAACACATTAAAGATTTAAATATCTTAAAGTCACACGGACAAAGGAAATTTTGTTTTGGTTGCTAGCATCACTTGTGCCTGCTATATGTATAGCTAAGCGTTTATTGAGAAAACACAGAATGTGATGTACAATGATAAGTCAACACTCATATGTCTTGACATGATACCGTTAGATAGTTGATCTTGAATGAAGTCATGACACTTGACTTTGTAAGGTCAAAAGGAAAGGATTGCAAATCCGCTGACCAAAAGTTGAATCAAGATCAAGTTAAACAAACATCAAGAGGAATGTGTCTTAAGCCCATGAATGAATAGGTTAATTACAGTGAAAACCTAACCTAGTTGACTGGAGATCCCAAGGTCTAGGTTCAATAAGACAACTAAACTGCAATAATCAAGTGAGATCACTGCGGTGGGGGGGTTGGGTGGGGTGTTCATCCTCTACCCATTCCTAAGATGAAAACAATGATTCCCGTAAGGAAGAGGTTAAGCTTAAGCTTTTAATAGTTCTTATACATTGGACAAACATTGGATCCAAGCGGAGTAATGCATGTTACTCTTAAGTAAGAAATCACTTTTGTGAGAGAGAAGAGGGGTACTTCAAAGGAGAATTGTGAGGGCTCAATTCTCTAAAAACTCTCGTAAAACCTGGATGATGTCCATGCCTAAATGGACATAACAATGAGAACTGAAATTGTGTCAGGGGAATCCTTATGTGAAATATATCATCATTTACACAAATGACAAAATAGTTTAAGGACATCGCATCTATTGATCAGCCAGTAAAGTAAATATACTTTCACAAAGGAAGGTTCAAAGGTAAAATCTATCTATCCTAGGCAAGCATTAACCATAGAATTTTATCACCATGTCGGGTCTTTGCTTTATTTTAATTATTTGTTGTCAATTTCCATTCATGTATTCATGTGGTGGATTGTTGGAATATGGCTCTTTGAGCATGAGCGAATGAAAATTATTCATTAAGGAGATTTATTGGAAATAAGTGCATGAAATAATTATGGACAATTGAGTATTTCAAATCCCAATGATAGTTCATGCATAAAATGTAAATGAATGTGTGGGCTTTTTATTTTCCAAGCATTATTCTTGAATGGAGGGTTATGGGAATTTCATTTTTCAAGAAACTTCTCATTCCATAGCTTGGTTATAAATGACCAAAGCTCTTCGTTTCCCAAACTTGATTCATTAAGAACTGAAATTCTTTGTTTCCAAGTTCGGTTGTAAATGACAAGAACTTTTCATTTTTCCAAACTTGTTAATGAGATATTGATGGTAATATGATGTATTCATTTTACCAACCAAAGACTTCTACTATAAATTAGGATCCACCCTTGATGAAGATAAATCTTTTTGGGTTTTTCTCTCTTATTAATTTAAGAATTGTATTGAGTTTGTTTTGAGAATCTTCTTAATGTTTCGTGAGTCTTGTTATGGTTTGAGAATCTTGTCAATTTAGATTTTACAATGATAGAAGGAAGGCACAATTCAAGCTCACTGTAGCAGTTTACATTCTTCTCCGAAAAAATCGATATAAGCCTTCTCTACCTTTTTGATCATGTTCTAGGGTCAAACACCCTTTCTAAAGATAGCATCATTCTTCGCCCTCTAGATATGCCACAAAACAAAAGTTACCAGAGAAAATCTCTCTTTTGCAAGCTCCTTGTCTTCCTTGAATACTGAAACCCAACAGTTTAATCAAACATTGGAATTAGAATCATCAAAATCTAAAGACAATATAAAAGGGTAATCAAAGCCAGATTGCTTTAAGGGCCTGTTTGGTTACTTGAGTCTAGAGATTTCAAAAATCTAGAGATTTCAAATTTATGGAGTCATGGTTCATAAAATTAACTGTTTGGTTAGTGAGAATCTTTGGAATGAAATCTGTTAATTCATCATAAAAAAACATTTATGGAGACAAGGTTTAAATATTTAATGCTTTTATAGTAGAGTTGAAATCTCTAGATTTCACCTCATACCCATAAATCTACAGATTCACGTTTTTAGTATAAAAATATGAATCTTTAGATTTCATGAATCTAGGGATTCACAAAACCAAACAGGTATAAATGTCCCATTTGTGTCAGAGATTTCAAATCTCTGAATTCATGTAACCAAATCATATGCTTCATTGTTTCTTTGTTGCAAGCATATCCAACACATTATAAGTTAGGTTAGTGGGACAAAACTTTCACCTTCCATCTAGAGGACTCCAATGCAACATTTTGATTTTGGGTATGAGCACCCCAATTCTTCTCCAAGTTAACTGTCCCATTTGCTTGTAGTTGGAGAAAGATGTTGAGGGAAACTCCTAAAATCTTCCCTATTCTTTAAGAATCGATAAATGAATAAAACAGCAATTTCCTCTAAGCATGCAGGCTTAAGAAAAATTTAGAGAACAATTCTATAATCGTATAAATGGAAAATAAAGCTAACATATCCACCCTCCCTCGTCGTTATGTTGATCAATAAGATCCACAACTGACAACCCTCCCAAAAAGCTGTTATGAGGCCAAGAAGACTTAAAACTTTCGAAGGTATGGGAGCTAGAAATCTATTTACCTTCCCATAAATCATCACACCCACAAAAATCACCAGCGTTCGTCCATAATCTTCAAGCATGGCAGGTACTAGAAACAGAGAAAGAACGGTTGCCGCTATGGCAATCTTGAGACAAATGGGAACATTGCATTGTGACTTTCTTTAAGCCATTTTAGAAGAAGAAGAAAAAGAACACAGCTAATTCAGAAAACCATGACTTTCTCAGAAATAGTCACGCCTGACACAGATTTTACTACAAGTTCAACCGGGCACCTGATATTTCCATCTGTATGGCTTACAGAATTTCTACTAGAAATGAAAATGAAGGTCAGCCCAGAACATTAGGTCTCAATTATTGTTCACGTACAAGCTCAAGAATCAAAATAGAAAGCACAGCATCAGCAGTGCTGCATCTGCCTAAACAGGAACGCTGAAACATATCATCTCCAATGAACCATCATGGTATATACGGCAGCATCTCTCGACTCAGAGAAGCACAACTCTATTCATGCCGCCGCCATCAGTTTACTGCTCTGCTGCTTTCATCTGGTCACCTGAAACTTCAAGGGAAACATCCAACTTTTCTTTCTTTTCAGTGAAAGGGAAACATTCAACTTATCAAATATTATGCTAAATGATCCTAGCCTACTACGTTGGACCCAATTTTTCACTTCCATAATTATTTATACTAGTATCTTGAGCCTTGAGCCATATGTCATCCCAAACAGCCTATTCCCCTACATCCTCAATCAGAGAGACCAGACTTGTTCCTGAGGTGCTCCTTAAAGGCCATAATATCACCCTCCCATCGGGTCACAGCCTGGTTCTCACAAACCCATATCTCTTGCGCCACCTGATTGATAAGCCTGAAGTCATGACTGACTAGAACCATCCCTCCATCCCACTCGTTCAGTGCCTCAGCCAGTGAGTCAATCGTCTCAATATCCAAATGATTGGTTGGCTCATCTAGCAAGAGCAGGTGGGGCTGCCTCCATGCCAACCATGCAAATATCACTCTGCTCCTCTGGCCATCCGACAGATTCTTCATTGGCATCACTTGTGCTTTCCCTGTCAGCCCAAACCTACCAATGATTGCTCTCATCTTCTCTTCCTCGTTCCCAGGATATTCCTTCATCATGTACTGAAGAGCTGACATCTCTAAGTCCAGCTTCTCTGCCAAGTGTTGATGGAACTGTGCAATTTTCAGGTGGTTGTGCCGCCTGACCATGCCATCAAGGGGAGCAAGCTCCCCCGTCATCAGCTTCAACAATGTGCTCTTCCCAGCCCCATTAGGACCCACCAGGGCTATCCTTGAATCAAGATCCACCCCAAAGTCGAGGTTCTTGTAGATCAGATTTTCTGGTGTGTAACCAAAGGTAACCTCAACAAACTGAAGCACTGGTGGAGGTAGCTTCCCTACATCAGTAAAATGGAATACAAGCACCTTGTCCCTTGCCACCTTCTCTGTCAGACCACCCCGCTCCATCTTTGCCAATGTCTTCTCTTTGCTCTGTGCTTGGCGTGCCAGCTTAGCAGATCCATGCCCAAACCTAGCAATGTACTCTTTCATTCCTGCAATCTGCTCCTGCTCCCACTTATATTGTTTCATTTGGTTTTCCTCAAGTTCTGCACGAGTCTGAACATACTGGTCATAATTACCAGTATAGAACTTCAGTTTCTTGTTCTGCATATGGATAATGTTTGTGCAGACACCATTCAGAAAGTCCTGGGAGTGAGATACCACAACCAAAATGCGTTCAAATTTCTTCAGTGTCTCTTCCAACCAAACACAAGCCTCCAGATCTGTTACAAGGAGAAAAAATATCAAATAACCGGAATAACTCAGATTCGTACAATATATCAAAAGAACTTAGCTAACACCATAACAACTTGTAAGACATTGAGAACATGAGGACAGCAATATCAAGATCACCATTTGGATTAACTGCAGCAAATTCTACTAGCAAGTACAGTTACTGATCTTCCTTCTACGTCTAAGGTATTAAAGATTAAATTTTCCTAAGAAATCAACAAAATAAATACTGCATACTTTCTTTACATTAAGAAATAAGCCCTCCACAGGCATGATCCAATCAAAATGGAAGGCAAAAAGCAAAGGAACCAAGTAAACCATGACTGAGCTAAAATAAGAAAAATATTGTCTTTCCAAATGAATCCAACTTCTTTGAATCTTCATCTTGACCTTGAGGCACTTTATTTGGACATATTCCCCTGCCATTTTTCCAATCAATCATTTCAAGAATCTCAAAATACTTCTCAGGGGAGGCCTTCCTTGGCAAGAAGGTTACACTACACACAGCATTATATTTTGATTCTTCAATTCACTTTCTTCAAAAAATATTAATAGAAAACATTTGAGGAGCCATAGGCTTCTAGAGCCTTTCCCTATACAAATTATTATATCCTTGAGAAAAGAGATGTCCCATGACATTGATATACAGAAAATTTGTTTGGAAAAAAGAATATGCTACTGAAAAGGTAAATGCATCATAAAATCTATGAATTCTTATCACTGATACTAATTACTAAAAACTTTTTCACTCATAATAGAAATTCTTGTATCTTGATTGTTTCATTGATTTCAAGCTATACCAGCTAATTACTTGTAAGTTCCATTTTATGATCCACTCGCCACATATTCCATGTTCAGCATGTATTGGTTCTATTGATATACATCTTACAGTTTGGAACTTGAAATACTACCAGTAGAGTAGACTACTTGAACCCCTAGCCATTGGACTAAAAATAAGAAGTAAGAGTCCTCAAAAAATATACTCCAAGATGATAGATAAAATAATACTACAAAATTAGGGCATCAATTTTCACATCACTCCTTTTTCCTTTTTTCCCTACTTTGCTCTAAATGGAGCCATGCAGTGATCCATTGAATTGGGACAAGGATCCTTCCCCTCCTCTCCCTTTTTCTTTTCTTGCTTGTATAAAATTGGGGTATCATAAACCTTAATTGCCAGGCTGCTGTGGTGGTCAAGACTTGGGAGCCCCTATGCAACCAAAGCACGTGTATTGGAAGAACCAGCATTTATGTTTGGAGTGCCAAGACAATTTAAACCAACAAAAAAGAAATAAAAAATAAATAACTAACTAAATTTACATGAGATAATAGTTGTTGAACATGGTGTGCCACGCCCTGGGTAAATTTGTCAAAACCTAGCAAAGTCAATTGCATTATCCCCAATATAAGGTGACCCTATGCAATGGTTATGACCTTTTTTAGGCGATCTCATGACTCGATCATCCCAACACAATTTGTCATCTAGGCAATGCCTGGAGAGCTATGCATAAATCTTTCGATGAAGAAAACAGAAGTTCATTCCAACAGAAACAGATATCATTTTTAAACCTTCTCCTAGAAGAATAACATCTGGGTTCCCACATGAAGTAGGTAGGCCCACCTGGCATGGGATAAACATGCAGAAAGAGATTTCATTCTGCAGTCTTTCTTTCTAACAAATTGGTATAGGTTGATTCATAATAGCAGAGACGTTTATTTTTATATGCATCATTTTTTTGTTTACTCTCAGTAGGTCAACAAAGGTGTATGAAAGAGAAATTGTGACCATGTGATTATATACCCATACATGCTAGAAAAGTCTATGTCTATCATACTATACTAGAAAGGACTGAAGCGGTACATGAACTTCTACATTACCATTGAAAGGTAGAATAGTCAGCTTTACCAAAACCTGACACCTTCTATCTCTCTGTGCGTGTGTGTGTGCTCATTTCTTCCTTTTGACTCTCCAAAACTTGCTGCATCATCAGCATCTCTCTCTCACCCCTAGCCCCCACAAACATGTCCTCCTCTCAAAACCACCTCTTTTCACAATTTCCAGACACTTGTACTGATTTCATTTCAATACCAAAACACCAAAACCTAGTCCAAGTCATGCCTATACAGGGTCTTGGGAGGAGTAAGGCTGAGATGGTCCCAAGTTAAACTACTAGATAAACACTCAGAAGTTGCAACCACATGGAATCAACCCTATATGGAAATGCAACCAAAACAAATAAACCAATATCTAGTGTTACTCTCAGTAAGCGTTAATCATACTAATAAAGAAGACCAAATGATTTGACCAACCTGGTCTGGATATCATTCAACTTCATCAGTAGATCCTCTTCTTATCTCCCCTGATATGAACAATATAGTCAACCATGTTAGATAATTCTATTTCATGGAAAAGGTGACACTTGAACTCTGAAGGGGCACTTCAAGAAAATACAGAGGGACAAACTGTTCCTTGGAGAATCACTGACACAATATAATGAACAAAAAACGTCTTTCTTACCCCCAACCTCCAAGCATAAACTTGAAACCCAATAACTTCACGGTTTATATACTTTGGCATCATGCAGTGGCTACAGGCAAAAAAATGCACTAGCAGCTGAACAGCCTTCAGATAGCATGACCAACACCTACGAGGACGCCCCAAGATCTTTCTATTCATTATTTGGGTAGAAGATTAATAAAGCAGCTCTAGCACTAGAGCATAGATGACTTCAAAAGCCATAACGTCAAATATTTTTATTTGCAAATTAAGAATCAACGGTTAACGAGACGAGTAATTAATGCAAAAGGGTATACCCAATATAAAAGGATATACATATATAATGAAGCACTGAAGACTTACCGAGATGGTTTGTGGGTTCATCAAGCAAAAGGATAGTTGGGTTCATGAACAGAGCTCGTGCTAAACCAATCCTCATTCTCCAGCCACCTGAGAAATCTCGAGTTTTCTTCGCCTGCATACTTTTATTGAAACCAAGACCATACAAGATCTCAGCAGCACGTTTCTCAGCAGTTGATGCATCCAAGGCTTCCAAACGCTCATAAATGCGATCCAAACTTTCTCCACCACCACCACCTTCCTAAAACAATGAAGGGGAAAAAAACACATGTTAACATATCAAGTTCATGGTTCTGAAATGCTAAAGAATGGGGATGATTCCTTCAGCAGAACACCTCTGGAATCTTGAGATTGGCAGCTTCAATGCTTTTACCTTCTATGATTAAATCAATGTTCAAGTTAACGACTGCCCATATCGCCTCTACTTGTTTCACGAGTCACAGCTCAAAACAGCTCAGTGTAGTTAACAAATGGACATGGCTGATAATTCAACACATGGCCATCCATGCAATTGTTAAGAACTTGTGTCAAGCAGAACAAACAATGCACTAGATGTAAGCCATATGGCTAAGAGCCTAAGATAGCCTAGATAATCTAACACATAGATATTTAAAGAAGTTATTATCCTATTTATCAACAACTTAGCCAAATCTCTTATTAAAAATAAACAAATATTGGCCGAACCACCCCTAAACAGCAGATTATAAGGATATTTCTGTAGGGTAGAGAATCTAGAAAGTGTTACCAATAAATAATACGAGCAAAATTCATTTACCTCCCCTGGAACAACCCCCAAAAGTAATGATACCCCACCATTTGAAGAAACTACTGCTACACCCGCTTGGCTAATGATGTAAACTTAAAAACTACGAAAAAGAAGGACCATTTTATCCCTGTTATATCCTTAATATAACACATCCAACTTGCTTAAAGCTCAGTCATCCCAGCGGAAATGCCCAAGATGTCTTTAGTGGGAACTATAAGCTTCTTGATTTGTAATCACTGATGGCATTTGTGGCTGCTACCAGACTCCTCTTACACTCTCTCGTCTTCTTCTTTTTCATTCAAACGGGAACCATGAAAACTCAAGTAGTCTTCCTCTTCTGCCGCTTCAGTCTGAAGAGTTCCGGAGTTCTAACTTAAGAATACTGGGAGCATAAGAGGACTGACAGCAAAAAGTGGGCAGAAAAGGGAAGTTAGAAGGCATAAATCTAAGACAAGAGAAAAAGTTGAAAATCCTTTTTACTGAGTTCCTCAAGAAATGAGGAAAAAGGGGGGGGGGGGGAAACCAAAAGAGAAGGGCATCCGGCGGTTAAGAAACTTCACGATGTAACCATGCAGGTGCAACAAATTCTTTTTCCCTTCTTCCTCAATATAGGGTGGGCATCAAGATTTGTAAGACTAGATTGAAGGTAAATCAGAACTCTAGTGATGTAACTTATAAGCCCCTTTCAAACTGTAACTTCTAATTCTTATCAACCTTCCTTTCTTCCTCAATAGAGGGTATATGCACAGAAAAATGCATGACTAAATAGAAGGTAAAACAATTTAAATTTTGATAACACAACTTGATCAGACAAAATGATATTTATGAAGTGTAAATTGGAACCCAAATTGGAACATTTGATTGCCCAAAACCTGAGAAACATCACTTTCGAGTCAGGAGCTTTTTTCAAGATCATTTTCTCGTTCTCAAAGGAATCATACAAAACAATATGAATATAGTGACACCAGATGCCTCTAGATCCATGTATGTTGTTTAATCCTTAAGCATCAAATGAATGGCCTAGATAAACCAACTTGTTCCCATTTTACATTCACACCATCCAACTGCAGTGCAAGACATCACCATTCTACGGTAGCACATCGAAAAATTGGATGACAATGTCAACTAGAGAGCTTCACATTGCTTCAACCTTGACTGGATCTTGTTTCTGAGAGCCAGCCATAGCGCTCTCATAAACATAACCTTCTTCGATCTCATAAAAATGCGTACCCTTTGACATAAATTTGTGAGTAACTGGTGATGCCTGAGAGTTTGTCACAACTACCAAATACCCCAATCAAGGAAATCTCCATGAATTGCTAGTGAACTGTCATCACTAGTGAACAGCAGCAAGATTAGCAAAGAAGGAAGGAAGAAGATAAAAGGGGTTCAATGGGCTCTCACAAGCCGGATTATGCCCATCATTCACTGGTGCAATGGTTCTGAATTTCTCCTTTTAGCAGAACACAGGGATCCTGTTATTGATGCATGAGAGTGTACAGATGGAGACTAATCCATCATCATGAATTTTAGTTTGCTTTCCTTGAAGGGCTAGTTTGGCAATCTAACCTGACGATGCCATCACCTACAGAAGTGAACTAATAGAGTGGACCACCCTGATGTTAGTGAAGATAAAATATCTTTGATTTATTATACATACACTTTATAGTGTTTACAAGCACTCCTGTCTATTCCTCACTGTGGTTAACTTATTGCTTCTCCCCCTCAACTTGGTGTCCTCTGCAGTTTGTACGCCAATTCCTTCTTGGGGGTTTTTGATCTCGTTGCTTGCTGTTTTGTTTGTGTGCCCTTTCTCGGTGATAGTCCACTCTGTTTTTGTTTGTGCCCGTTCTTCTCCATTTGTCCTTTTTTTTGTGTCCCTCTCTGGGCTGTCCTCCTTTTGGCTCTTTCCTTCTTCCTGCTTTTCTTCCCCTGAGTCATTAGAGCCCAAAGTACATCCCTGGTTGACGGCGTGTAATAGACAACCACCCCAATCAACATCGAAAGGCATATGCTGTAGGACTCGCGATGTTTGTATACCATGCTCAAATGTGCCCTTGATATAACGAGGAATGCGTTTAACCATGAAAATGACCCATAGAGGGCTGCTCGGCAACTGTGCGCGAGCTAAATGATCCATGTGTAATGATTGTCTGTTTGATTTATTTTGAGCTCCTTTATGTGTTTACAGGCAAGACATCCGTGTCTTCCTCCTGTGGTTCTATTTGCTTCGTTGTAAGTCGTATCAGTAGAGGCACATGTGGGTGTTCGTTTGTGGATTTTTTTTGTTTCCCCTCTCTCTCTCTCCAAACCCTTGGGGGAACATGACTTCGGCTAGTTCAAGGGAGGTACATAAAACTTATACAAAATAATATTTAATATACTGATAAAATTTCTAAAGTTAGCTGAACACACCTCTGCTGCAAGAACTTCAGCTTCTTTTTCCAATTTCAGCCTCTCCTCATCACAACTTATTACTGCCTCTAGAGCAGTCATGTCAGAAGCTTCGATCTCCCTAGTGAGGTGATATATATCCATGTGTTCTGGAATAGGAAGCTCTCGGTTCCCAATTGCTGCAAGGAGGGTAGATTTACCACAGCCGTTCAGCCCAAGTAATCCATAGCGCCTGCAATTTTTAGTATTAGTGATAAGCATCCATTTAATGCTATGAAAAAACACGGATGAAAAAACTGCAAGTCGATGAAAAACCTGCCAAAATTAAGTTCCAACTCAGAATCCACAATGAGGTCATGACCATGGAAGGTAACTGACAAGGACTCTATCTGCAGCGTAAAAGGAACCAATTAGCAATAGGGCATATAACAGATACCTTAAAACATAAACCTTGCAAACCCGCATCATTATAAGAGACTAATTCATATTTACTTTAATCCAGATGTCCCTGAGTATTAGTTTACCAACCCTAATACTCTCTTCCCTTCATATAGAAGAAAGAGATCATCAAAAGATCGATGAACGGAAAGCCGGTAAATATCAAACTTACTCGAATATCTCGAGACAGAGGATGAGAACAGAGCACACCAGTGCAAGTGCGATCAGATATCTCAAGGGAGCTGACTCCATTGGCTAAGTTGTCGACACCCCCACCATTCTGGGCATCTGAAGAAGCAGCAGCAGCGGCCGCCGCTTTAGATGTTCCAGCAACTTTTCCTCCTCTCTTGGCAGCTGCAGCAGCCTTCTTTTGGGCTGCCTTCTTCTTACTGGCGTCCGAAACCATTTCTCCTGCAAAATCGACTCGTTAGAAAACCCTAATAAAGGTATCCGAAGTTTAATCAGAACTTCATACTCCAATAATATCCTACCGTTCACATAAATCTGCCCAAATCACCCGAACAAATCAAAGAAAAAAAGATAAACCCACACCCAAAACCAAAAAAAATGAACCATTTACAACTGAAACCATAAATTGCATAAGAAGATTAACAAATTCAAAAGTGAATACCCAAAGAAACCAGGCTCAGGAATACGTTCTTCTTTAATACTTACTTGATCTACTTCGTCCCTTCCCTTGTGATGATGCTGATAAAAGGTTTGTATTCACGAATCTCTGCTACCTTCTGCCACTAATTCCTGTATCTCTCAAAAAAGGGAAAAGAAGACAGTGAATAATTAAAACTTCGATGATGAAGCAGGGTTTGCAGAGAGGTTTACAGAAGTGTTGGAATTCCGACATTTATAAGCGTGGGATGTCACAGTATCCACGTGTCCTCAAAACAGCATCTGGGCTTTAGCTATGTCGGTTCAACCTAAACAATTTTAGCAAATGTAGAGGGCAAAAATCGTACTTGCAAAATAGAAGGGGTTCAACTTAGGTTTGGTTGTTCTAATTCTTGTTGAGCTTAGCTTGCCTGGTTCAAACACGGTCTTGATTAATCCCCTACATCAACCTACCAGGGAGGAACAAAGTCAGGGTGGGTGTCTAGCAACCAATTAGGAGCGGACACAAACAGGAACACAGAAGAACAATACAAGAGAGGCCGGCCAAACTAGAATATTGTGTGAGCAGCAAGGATTTACTAATCTGTTGACACGAGGAAAGCAGATTGAAAGAAAAAAAATCACAGTTTTGAAAAGTCATACAGAAATAGTAAGCTTCCTGGTGATCCAGGAAACGATGCTGCAAGGAATTCATAATTTTCGAGGAGTCGCTCTCAATCTGGCGTACCCCATTCAAAAAGCTGTCTATGCACACATTCGACCTCGTTGGTGGGTGCGAAAAAGCTTGGGTCCTCCGCATTAACATCAAGCGGAGATTTCGGTCGTAAGATCATAAATTTTGACTGAAATTTCGATCCCACCATCCTAAGTAAATGGCTTGATGGTCCTGCGCATTTATTGCGCAGGACCCAAGCAACGTCCAGGTGGGTGTATTTAAAAATAGGGTGAAAATCCTAAATCCTAGAAACTATTCAAAATCCACTACCAACCCACCTCTCG
Source organism: Hakea prostrata (assembly GCF_041222555.1). Taxonomy (NCBI): domain Eukaryota; kingdom Viridiplantae; phylum Streptophyta; class Magnoliopsida; order Proteales; family Proteaceae; genus Hakea; species Hakea prostrata. The sequence continues at coordinate 3,176,872 of NC_142610.1, read as the reverse complement.
TCAAATTTTTACCAGCTATTGTGGACTATATGAGGTCTCCGATGGAACTATGTTGACAGGGTTAATATTCATCCTAGTAGTTCATAAGGCTAATTATTGCATAGACCGAACTCAAAGTCCAAGCCGAACTTGAAAGTCCAAGCATTTCCTAGTTGGGATCGCAAAATAGCCACTATTGCTGCATCCCTTCTTTTTCCTACCTTAAAATAAAAAACTACCTCATATCTCTTTTCGGGTTTAAAAAATTGCATATCTTCTTTTTCATAAAGCTAATTAGTGCATAGATCGAACTCAAAAGTCCAAGCATTTCTTAGTTGGGAGCTCAAAATAGCCACTATTGCTGCATCCCTTATTTTTCCTATCTTGAAATAAAAAACTACCTCTTATTTCTTTTCGGGTAAAAAAATTGCATCCCGTCTTTCTCCTACCTTAAATGATGATCATGAATCCCCTCTTTTCTTTAATTTATTCATTTTTATCTTAAATTAAGTTCCTTCTTTTTCCTACTTCTTTTTTTTTTTAATTTATTAATGGGAGTATAGATCTTACCACTCTACCAACCCTACATTGACAAATTATTCATTATTTTGTTCTCTTAATTACTGGTTACCACAAAACTTTACACCCTACATGTCAGCAGGTGATTCACAATTGCTCAATAAATATGAGAGTTTCATGGAACCATGTCACCCTAATTCAGAAAAAAACGATTGTATTATGTTATTTCAATATACAATTCAATCTAGGTAGATGGTATCCGCTAGATCGCCAGGTCTAAAACTTGGTTTTTGGAGGTTGCTAGATCACTGAATCGAGTTTGTGCAATTATACAGACGATGCGCACAAAACCATGACTTGAAACAACGAAATAGGCGGCAAATGCGTAAAAGATAGACCAATACTCCCCCCTGAAGAAAAAAAAAACCAAAGTATTTGATATATGTTGTGCCTGATGTGAAATAAATGGGCTCGCCTATTTTAATATAAGAGTAAAATCTCTCTTTCGTTCTTTTTTTTTTTTTTAATAACCAACTTGGCAACTTATATTACTCAGAAGGCAAACGAAGTCCAAGGAAACAAGGTCCAGCAGCCAAGAAGTAGAGTTGTGTCTTCAACCAACATAACCCTTTGGGTTAGGACGTGATGCGATCCAAGATCTGCTCAGCCCTTAGATCTCCTGAGAATGACTCGCAAAAGCAAATGTCAGATGTGGCCCGATTGCTGGGATCGGGGAGTCCACCTCTGAAGGCTAAGTCAGTTGATGAACTTAATCACAAACAGCTCTGAAGGCTAAGGAAGAAACGATCGTCGCGTGTTCGTTGTGTTCACCACCCCCTGGTGGTGATGCTTAAGGTGTCCTCGCTCTATGACCGCTCTGTTGGGTCACAGAGCTAAGGAATGAATAACGAGAATACGATTCAGATTGTATGTATCTGTGTATGTGTGTTCGTCCATCCTCTACCTTGTAGGTAGGTGATGTCTTATATAGAGTGTACCTTCGAATCTCCTTCGTTGGATGTATTTGAGCCTTCTTCGGATAGTCATTGGATCTTAACAGATAGATCCGTTAAGTGATAGACCTCTACTAGGTTGGACTAGTAGATGACTCCTTTGATAATACGATCGTTATATGGTAGTTATTCATATAATAGCGATGAGTGACAGCCGCCAAATACTGCTAGCCGCCTTTAGGTTGATTAGCCTATTCCGATCGTATCGGATTAGGGCGTACTTGTGATTGAGTTAGTTTTCTTCATCAGCAAGCTATCTCCTGAACCCGGCTGGCTCGGAAGCGAGTCGATTCCCTTCGTCCCAACTGGAGTCGAGGGTCGAACCGATTGAACCGTGTTCGTTTATATTTTCAACATATTAAGACGTGCAGAACAGTGTTTGCCGTTCTATGAACAAACCCAAACTCAAAACTATCGAAATAGTGCTCTAGCTTTTTTATATCAGCTATGGTAGGCTGAACTTCTTGGTGGGGTTCTTGTAGTCAGATTAATCATCTCAATGACATCTTTACAGTTTGATTGATTTCCACCCTCTTCAAGTCGTCTGCTAGTGCATGAAACAATGCTACCATTCGAATTGCTAGAGCTTCCGCCATTCGTACGAAGCTGAAATTGCTTGGAACGGACACTGCAAAAAGCCACTTGTCCTTGATGATTTCTTGCCCAAAAACCTAGACAAGCCTTGTTTTTTTCTTTATGAGAAGTTGAATTCGTTTAGTTTAATTGCTCCTTGTGTCGGTTGGGCTCATTGGGTACTTTTTTATTGGCCGGTTGAAGCTTCATTGATTTGGATATCTTGCAATGAATGCGTAGCACCCCAGAATTCCTCATGGGCTTGGGAAGTCTGTGTGGCTACTTCGAGAGGGGAGACCTTATCTCTGCTAAAATTTATTTCATTCCTTGCAAGCCAGATGTGCCAACAAAGAAAGAAGCAATACTTGTGAACTTTCACGCCTCAGACTTCCCTGTTGGAGCTACTTTTGACCCATTCATAAGGCAAAGGAGTGGCTCCTATTGGTGGGGAGGTAATTTCATTCACTGAAGAACCAAACCACTCACGTAAAATGGCAAACCAGAAGCAGATGTCTGACGTCTTCTTCACCCTCACAGCCTCATGTACATGCCGAATCATCAGGAACCTTCCTCTTTTTCAACTCTCCGGTGGCTAGACCTTCTGATGTGGCTTGATCTTTGAGAGGCAATGTGTTTTCCCAAATTGTTTTCCACACCTGATCTTCTATCATTTGTCACCTGGTAATTTAAGAGGATGAGGCTTGCATGTTGAATAAATGTTGCACTAGCATTGGATAGAATTCGTATGTAGACTTCACTGTGAATCGGCCATTTTTGGAAGCACTTCACACCACTTCATCTTCCTTGGGAAAAATGCTCAAAAGGAATTCGCTCTCCATACCTTGGCTTATTCATCAATCAAATCAGCCACCCACATATCCCCACACCCTTGTGGTTTTGAATCTTGTATCAAACCACCCTCTACACTTTTTATCCATTTGTCTTCCCAAATTCTAACTCCGTCCCTCCTTCTCAATGTGCCATATCAGTTGTTTGCTTCAATAATTGTTTCCCTTCCATGATACTCCTCCATGCCTAGCTGGGTTGTGAAATCTCTCGGATTTCTAACCCTTTAACCCATTGGTTTTAGGACCGCGAACTTGGAGTGTAAGTAAGCGATAACTCTAGAACATACAAGTTGAGCCTGGGTGTTCGAAAATTGAACCTATGGAGGAGGATGATCACGATGAAGATCCGATTGCTCTAATGGATTTCAAGAGCAGAGAGAATGTCAATCTAGAATGCATAAAAAGGAGGTTTTGGCATCCTCGTAAATCGATGCTGGAGGCTCGAAATTCGAGGTAAACTATATCATTTATCAGGCCTTGAAAGGACCTTTTTACCCTCTAAAGCCCGTCGTAATCTGCTTTCTCACGAAGGAGATATAGGGTCAGTTGGTCTAAGGCAGTTGATCGATTGGGTCAATAGCCCCAACCCAATTTTGGGCAGATTTAGAATTTCAAGTTTAAAACACTATTCTATGTTTCTCTACCTCACAAATGCATTGTTTATGCAAGAGGGAGATTGAGAACGTGGCAGAGAAGGAAAGCTCGTGATTTTGAAGCTTTTTCACTCTTTCAGTGGTGCTGAATTGTGAGATGCGAAGGAAATCGCGTGACAAGGTAAGGAGACTCAAAAACCCTCTTTGCAACCTCTTTTGATGCATTTATGATTAGATATTTGCATTGTTGTGGTGGTTATCATTGTTGGAAAAAAATGAATGCTTATTATTGCCCCATTAATGTTCCTCAACCTTTGTGAGAGTTGGTTTGTGCAATCCTTTGCATTCAAAACCAATTCAAACCTTTCTAAGATACCCACAGGCAAGCACAGAGAGCCCAAATTGAGGGTTTTCGTTTGGGAACCAATTTGAATGTTTGAAAGGTAGTTTTGGGACCTTAATGCTGTCAAATTGAAGACCCCAAAGTCCCATTGCAATTTGATTTCGAATTGAGGACGAAATTAAGCACAATGGCAGGAGCCTTAGACTAGGTGGTCGACCAGGGGTAGTCGATCGGCCCTGTGTGGCTCAACCCTCCGCCCCCTATTCGAGTGCATGTTTTATCCACCCTTTGATTTCTGTCGATCCCCAATTATTGCTCATTTAATTTCTTATGTTTCTAGGGTTATTTTGGGTCAATTGCACTATCTTTTGTGGATTTCTTTGGAACTTGGAGATTGATAATAGCTTGAAAATGTCAAAAAAATACTTAACCATATCTTGTATGATTGATGGTGTTATTTGAATCTTTATTATTTTTTTATCTTGTATTCTATTATAATGTGTGTGACTTTGCGCGAACAGAATGTAAAATCATTTATGTTTCTTTCTACTTTCAAATTTTATGAATTATGATATGAGAGTGATGTGAATGTGTGGATTTGATTGTGGGACTTTCCCTCTTGTATTTATATGCCAACGAAGGTTGTGGGTTCACCCATTACCTTGGTGACCTTATATATATATATATGCACTTAGACCTAAGTACCTGGATACTAGGTGTCTAGTTGTATTGGTCAAGTAACCCCATGAGTACTACTTCCCTTCTGATAGGGGTATTGAAGCCGGTTAACCTGTGATGTTAGTGGCTAATTCCTATAAGCATCAAGAAGGCCCACTGTCATCATAAGATGGTAGGGTTGTATATGTATAGAGTTTGGGCTCGTGTCACTTTTAACACGGTGTGCAATTTCTGCTGGGAAGCCACTAGAGCGTCCGCCTATATATGTGGATGACTATAGGGTTGAGAAATGGAATCCAAAAAAAGCCTCCTGTTGAGGAATGATATCTGGACCATATAGTACAAGACCGTACGACCATGCATTGGGCCTAGAGTCATCCTTGACACACGCTAGTTCTCATGCCAGATGGTGATGTGAGAGAATGGTGATTTATATCTCTAGCCATGAATTGATGTTACTTAACCCAACAACCGCAAATAACCCAATAGACGTCTCTTGTAGAGGAAGAGTGATTGAGACCACCTAGAGGAGACTGGTGTATAGCTTAATCCGTGTCTACCATAGAGACCTCATGATAGAGTTATAAGCATGATTTCATATTCATCTTATTATTTATCTTATTATTATAAATCATATATGTATGATGTGAGAAATTGTGAACGGATGCTTGATATGTAGGTGAGTTGACCTCATTGAGTTCTGTTGAACTCATTCATTTTATTTATATGTTTTTTTAGATATTGCTACAGGTTATGAGGACTCCATTCAAATAGAGGATCTGTCGTCAGCAGAGTAATTTGACCGAGCGACTTGCGAGGAGGTGGACTCGCATGGTGCTTCGTGCCCATGCCCGAATTGCTCCTATAGAGCTGAGTACTAGTGGAGATCCGACGATATCTTTGGAGACGATAGTGTCCCTCATAGACTTATGTTTTATCTTCACCTTTAATTATATAGAAAGAGGTGATGTTGTCTTCCATCAAAAAACTTGGAATTCCATTGCAAACAATTCTTTCCTTTAAACTCTGATGCTCAGTTTTGATTAACGTTAGATTATGTTTTTAACTTTAAGTTAATGGATAACTGTAACCTCATTTGATAATTTGGTTTTTATAACTTTAAATATTGATCTTTGAATTATTCTGACCCTTTGATTATGCTATATCACATGATTGTATGGATTTGGCACTAAACTTTGGTGCTATAGTGTATCATCCCCACAGGTATTCCGATATGACCAAATTCGGCCAAGTGGGGTGTGACATGGGTTGTTGACCAATTCTAGAATCTAGGAAGTCAACATAAGGGAAATACATGGCCTTAGTAAAATGGGGTCTGGCCATAATCTATGTGCTTTCTTCATCAGTAGAGCTTGGTTTTGCCTCTAGGAACCCTTAAAGGCCCAATCCTCATTTATCTTTAGAGAGGCATAATCTTTTATGTCCCACCTAGTGAAATTTCATGTTCCCACCCTCCTCACCCCGAAAGAAATTGGAAAACATTTTCCTCATTTCACCATGTATGGCTGTGGGGACTTTGAATGTGTGCTTGCAAATTGGAGAAGTGCAAAAGCCATTGAATTCAACAAAACATCATTCCCTGTGTGGACAATAGCCTATACTTCCAACTCTCCATCTTAGCATAGGTTCAATCCTTGAGGCATGAGAAAGTCTTAACCTTAGAATTGCTAATCTAGGGTAGCAAGCCAAGGTATTTTGTAGGTTCTTTCTTGTATTAGACTTTGAGTATGCAGGAAGACTATCTTTTGAACTTCTATGGTGTGTTGGGGCTAAATACAATATTAGATTTATCGAGGTTCACTTGGTGCCCACTGCCTCCACAATAGAGCTCCACAGTTTCCTTGAAGTTGTGGATGGCTTTCAGTCTAACCTCTAAGAAAAGTAATGTGTCATCAGTAAATAGAAGAAGGAAGATTGTTGAAGCCTTTTTTTTACACTAATACCCTTTATCCTTCTTGCCACCTCTTCTTTCTTAATGATTGCACTCAGCCCTATGCACATAGTGTAAAAAGGGCTAGGAGGAGTGGGTCACTCAGATACTTCTAAAGAGGTTTAGTGCATTACTCACATTGCCATTTACAAGTAATATATAAGAAGCTGAAGATATGTAATTCATTACCAATGACACCCACTACATACTGTCAAAACCCAACTTGAGAAGTACTTCCTTAATATAAAGCCATTCCGATCAATCATATGGCTTCTTCATGTCTAACTTGAGTCCCAGCGAGCTTAATTTTACCTTTTTTCCCCTCTTCTAGATATAGTAGAATATCCCGTACACCCTAAAAATGTTGTAAAAGATAAGCCTAAATGGAATGAAAGCTGATTGAAAAGGGATAATGCTTTTTTGGCAGCATGTCTTAGAGCCTGCAAGCTATAATTTTGGAAGCTATGTTCACTGCAACACCACCCAAGCTTACAGGTGTAAATTTGTCAACAAAATCGGAGTTGGAGACTTTAGGGAGATTAGCACTTATAGTTTCCTTCAATTTCTGAAAGAAAATAGGTGGATGCCCATCTAGACCGGGGGCCTTTAGTGGCCCCATTGAGAAAACGGCTTGCTTAATCTCCTCCACCGATAGTGCCATAAGCAATTTGTGATTCATCTCCATTGTTGTAGAAGGTTAGATTGAGTAAAGGACTTGGTTGAGAGCCATTGGGTCTATCGGTTCAGACTAAAAGGCCAAGGTAAAGTGAGCACTAAGGATGTTGACTATCTCCTTATGATCCGTTGTCCAACCACCCTCTGGTTTTTTGAACTTTAATATCTTGTTGGATTGCCTTCTTTGAAATGTGGTGGAGTGAAAAAAAATGTAGCATTGCTATCCCCTCCATTTAACCATGAGATCCTGGATTCTTTTAACCAAAGTTGCTCTTGTAGAGATATTTCTTCAGACAACAAATCATCAAGTTGGTTTACCTTCTTTTGAGAGTAAAGGCGTTCAGGTTGCCTCTGTAGTGATTCTAATTCCCTTGAATATTTCTAGATGTTATCTTGAATGTTTCCAAAATTTTCCTTATTCCATTTCTTGAATTTGACCTACCAAGACAATTTCCTACACATCTAAGAGGCTATATATCCCTACAAATTTTTACTCTAGACCTCATTAGCTAGTGATTAACATTTTGGGTGCCTTAACCATGCACTCTCAAAGCTGTAAGGCCTTTTCCTTTTTGTAATTCTGCCTTCAAAGTCCACCAAAATTGGTACAGGATCCGAACCTAGAGCCATTTGAACAAAGAAAATAGCTTCTGGATGTATCAATCACCACTCTAAATTGCACATTCCCCTATCCAGTCCAATTCAAATGGTTTCTTTGCCTTTTCTTTTGTTTGACCAGGTGCATAGGGCCCTAAAGAGCAATTTACATGAATTCATCATTGTTTGAAATTTGTTGCAATCACAGGATCTGTTTTGAACTCCAGTAGTTTTTTCTCTCCAACCCAGTGAGTGTTCAAATCCCCTATACAAGTCCAGGTCTTTGTCTGTGTGCTCCCGGTTGCTCAAGCTTCTCCTAGACTAAATGCCAATTTGCTTTAAGAGGATCGCCATAGACGAAGGTTGTAAAGAATAGAAGATCATCCAAAATGGTAACCTTTGTATCGATATTTCCATTACTTGCAAATAAAATCTTAATTTGTAAATAGGATTTCCAAAAGAGTGAGAGACCACTTGTTGGAGTTATTTGAAAAGAACTTGCCATCTTTGAAGTCACCCAACTTTTGCATTTAATTTTGAAGTTTTCTAGCTTACATGATAAAAATGATATCCAAGGAATCCTTTTCCATTAAATTCTTCAAAAACCACAAGTAGCATTCCCTATTCCCTGAGCATTCCAACTAATTATTTTCCTTGCTACCTGTGGAGTTGAGTGATGCTATTCTCCATGGGCTCCTCCATTACAAAGGCACATTGAGAATCATGATTCATGGGAATTAGCAGTAGGGGTCAGCCATGCTTCATAGGGTTGGGAGGAGATGTTGGGGTATCAGGTGGGGAAGAGAGTTGGGGGGCGGAGGGTTCCCGCTAGTTTGATGGTCCTGTTTTATGGATACATACCCGAATCTCTTATTTTTGAATTTTTTGGGGGCCAAAGTCTCATTGGGTGGTGAAGCTAGAACTGGATAGGTGGTGCGGGAATGTTTGTGGGTAAAAAGGTGATCGGTTTTGCTTGGGTCGGGTTAGGAGGTTAAGTATGTTGAGTAAAAAGGTTGGGTGGGACTAGAGTGGTGGGAGAGGACAAGGAGACCTTGACAACCAGTGTAGCAACTAGAGGATATTGGAGGCAAGCTCTGGGCGTTGCAACATTTGATGTTGTAGGAGCTAAATCTACAATAAAATGGACATACTTGTATGTTGAGTTTCATTAGGGTTTGGGGACACAAAGGGCAATTGAGTAAAATGCGAAGGGTAGGGAAAAAGGTGAGGTGGCAAGTGGTTCTATGGGGGTAGGAAAACCGAGGAGGACATGGTTTGGAAAAAACTGTGGCCCGGATAGTATGTTGGTTGATGTGTATTGGGATTGATGATGGGAAAGGTGGTCGCAAGGTTTACATGGTCGACAGAGAACTTGTGAAATCCTTCACAACCTTAACCCGGATATTTATATTGTAGGTCTAAAGACCCGAAGTGAAGGAAGAAGACAATTGTGGGCCAACCCATTTGAACCCATTGGATCAGACTTGGAACCAATGGAAGTGGATGGTGATGATCCTATGTTAGAAACCTTATCTGATTTTGGAAGAAAATGCAACTTGAATGATGATGGACTTGGTAGATAGATCATAAGTGCAGTGTTGACACAAGTGGAAGGTCCTATAGAACCAGGTAAGCCCCTTTTAAAACTTGGAAAATGACCTAGGAGGAGATTAGGGCTTTCGGGGACCAAAATGCAAATTTTCCAAAGAAGGTATAGGTTGGTAGCTTGCCTTGGTCACCCCGAGCAACCAATCAGTCCTGGGACAGTTTTGGAACTTTTTGGAAATTAGGTTTCCGAAGCCCTATATTCAAACTTTGATCTAATTCGAGCCACTTTGTCATTAAGTTGTTAGAGAATGTGAAAAGAAACCTCGATCCCTCTCTCCAAGGCCAAGGAAGATCCCCAAGCATCTGTGAGATTTTTCGCTCGACGAATCTTCTGCTTCAAGGTTTTAGCGAACACTCTCATTCCTTCTAGATCTATTCTCTCAATTGATTCCCCATTGTTGTGATTGTGAGGAAGATTTTATGCTACTGTAACAGCCTACTTCTTCATCCTCATAATCTTAGAGTGAATCCCCATTCACTCTATTCCTTCAGTGAACATCACGGTGTGATTTCGGTAAGAGCCTAGCACGACCATCATGATTGTATTCTCTTTTTATTTTATTGATTTCTAATCCATGCTAGATTTATTTCTAAATTAATTTAAGACCTTGATATATTGTTTTCTAAGTCCTAAAGTGAATCCCCATTCACTCTAGTCTATTTGTGAAATATGCGGATTAATCCTAGTATGTGATCCATTATATTTTTATTCCGTTGACCATGTTTGATGCCTAGTTCATGTTAGATAGTCTCTTATTATTATTCCAGAGTTTTCTTATTAATTTTGGAGTGTTTGGAACTCAAACGATGAGTTTCTAATCAAATCTAAGTTTTATTGTCTATACTGGGAAGGCTTGGTAAACTGCCTTGGTTGCCCCAAGCAACAAAAGGGTTAGGGGTGTCAATTTTCAACCTGGGTTTTGGCGTTGTTCCTTTTTCCCCCTGCCCTCCCGTTAGTCTTTTACATAAATAAAATTAAAATATTAAATATAATTATAAAAAAAATTTGTATTGTTCAAATGTAATTAATGATCCATGAATTTCGGTGTTTTGAGACGTTGAGACTTGAGTTTGAGACGTTGAGAGTTGAGGGTTAACATGTTTACGTTTAGTTTTAAGTTTTAACTTTTAAATTTCAAATTTTATTTAGTTTTATTATTTTAAAATTTAAAAGTCTTAATTGATAACTCTTAACTCTTAACTCTTAATCTTAATCATTAACTTTTTAATTTTCAAATTTCATTTAGTTTTATTATTTTAAAATTTAAAAGTCTTAAGTGATAACTCTTAACTCTTATGTCTTAATCTTAATCGTTAACGTTGTTTCACCGTTTACACATGATAGAAAAATCTAAATTCTTTATTTTTTGAGGGTGGAGGGTGGTTTGGATCAAGCTATGCCATCACTTATCGTTGGATCTACTTGGAGTCTTCATCCTCTATCTTTTGTAGTTTTGTGTGTGAGAAACTAGGATTTGGAGTTGAGGAAAAAATAAAAATAAATTTCAATATTGATTTTTAATTTTAGTCCAGACTGCTAGCCAAACCGAATCCAAACCATTAGGCCAAACCGTTAGTCAACCCGAACCGAAACCGCACCAAACCGAAACCGCACCGAAACCGTTATCTTTTAAATGGGCTGATTTGGGCTGGAGGTTTTTCAGCCCGAAACCGTTAGGCCCGGCCCGAAACCGCTCCAAACCACACCGTTGACACCCCTAGTGACAGCAAGTTGCCCTGTTTTGACCCCGTTTCATCTTCGATCCTTTAGGGTTTATTCTTAATACTTAATCCTTGTATGATTAGGGGTTTTTTTTTTTTTTTTTTTTGCAGCTCTGAACCTATCCTTCAATCTATTCTCCAAAGATTTTGAATCGAACATAAGCTAAGGATGTTTACTTAAAAATAACATGATTTACTTTTTATTTTGAGAGCATGATCTTATTTACTGTTTTTAGGACTTGTTCATGATAGTTATGCCTTTGTAATTTCAGTATGTTATTCATTATATGATTTGCATATCTGTTATGAATGTGAATGCTTGGAATGCAAATGAATCATGATATGATGTTATTTTTTGAATCATATTGCGATATGATTGTCTAGGTTGTGATTGTGGAATGGGGAATGCCCTTTTGGTGTTTCTGTCTCGAGACATCAGTGGCGGTGGTATGGGACGCTTTCTTATGGTGCCCCTTGGCACTTCCCATAATTATTGGATGGCATACTTAAGACTTATCTAGATGCGTTTAGCTAGGAAACCCTGTCATATCTCACCCTATCGGCGTGGGTATTGAGGACGAGTGACCCGTGGCAGCAATGGGGATTATGGGTGCTCAAGACCAGTATTTGATCCGTGAGAGGACATAATCACATTATGGGGGTCATTCATTGGTAGGGTTGCACATAATAAACCTGGGCTCATAGGCACTCAAAACCGATAGACAACCCGTGAGAGGACATGAGAGCTTCTCGTTTATTATATGTGGATGACCAATAGGGTTAAGAGTCCATAATCTGAGTTGGTTGGAGCCATAGGATACGATGACTCTAGGGGGAAAGATATTGGAACGGACTACCAGGGGCATGGAAGGGAAGTATCTGACCTCGAGATTTATATGACTCAGTAGATGACGTACATTGGGTTAGGTATAACACGACACACACCAATACTCATACCAATGGTGGAGTGAGAGAGTGGTGACCTAAACCCCCGCCATGGTGAATGTCTGAGATGGATGCCTTGACCCAACTACCACAGAGAACCCAAAAGACGTGCTTAAGAGCCGTGAGGGAGAGTGATTGAGACTGCCCAGAGGAGTATGGTGTTCTTTCTTAATACGTGTCTGCCACTAGAGATTAGCATATGTTAGAGTTATATGCATACTTGCACATTGTCTCATATCATCTTGCATCATGCTTTGTACTTGAATATTTATTGTAATGGTTATTTGTATTTGAATTACTTGTTGAGTTCTTTTGAACTCACCCTTGGGGACAACTTTGTTAGATGACTATGCAGGTGAGGAAGAGATCCTAAGCTCTTGTGTGAAGACTCTTCCCTATATGATGCAGCTACGGAAACAGTGGGAGAAGATAGTGGGTCATGGTACGACCTGAGTACCAGTCTGGACTACTATGACGGCACCCATTAATAATGATAGACATCGTCTGGTTCGCCATTAGAAGCATGAGCTAGATGTGAATCCTCAGATGCAAGTATACAAGCCCAAGGAGAAGAAGAAGAATTTATTCTTAGACTTCTTTAGCTTATTCAATTAAAATACTTCAAATTTGATTTACCTTCCGCATTGATTTTAGAGTTTATTTTTTTCTGCTATACTCTAATTCTATATTGGTATCATTTTTCCACATTCTGATTATTGATTTGAGATCCTTCTGAGATCCAACATTGATTGTTTCTTTAATTACATTTATACAGTGATTTATCTTTGCTCTTGATTTTATTATTCTACTATGTGGGAGGATGATTGTTGAGAATTGATCTTCGAGGTTGTGGATTACACCTCCGGGTATTGCAATTAGGGTACTGGCCGGGGGGATGTGACTAAACTAATTTGGGTTGCCTTGGTTGTCTAGCGAGGGAATGAGAAGTTGGCGTGACATGGGGACCATCTGTGATTCAGTTGAGGGAGAATGAGTGTGCTTGGCTATCGGACCCTGCAAAGGGTGTTGTGGAGCAGAGGTTGTGGGGTGGAGGATCATGATTTGATTTGATACTAGCTAGGATTCGTAGAAGTGCTCGGCTACTTTCTTCTCTCGCTCCGGGGACTAAAAAGGTTGCCACGGCCGCTTCTATCAGTCTAATGGTTGGAGGATTTCCCCTTGTATTTGCTCTGAATCTCCCTGTGATAAACTCCTCGCACATTTCATCTTTGTGACATCCATGTGATTCTTTGTGCATGGTTTCTTCTTACAATGGCTCTCATCATGGCCAATAACACCATAAAAAACACAGTATATATGGTATAGGGAATCTTTCATACCTTAGATTCCCCAAAATCTTTCCTTAGCTGAATGGCTAGTTTAGGAGTAGCTAATTCCTATGGGACATCATGAAGCTAGATCCATAAATCCGTAGTAGCAAACTGCCATTGCTCCAAGGAATTCCACCTTTCTAAAATCAACATATTGGGGATTCCTTCTTGTCGTTCTTTAGATCCTTCTCATGGTGGAAGTTGAAGTGGAAGAGATGAATATGTTTTGCATAGGGGATTACCTCGTCGACCTTCTTCATGATGGCCCATCCTTTTATCAACGCTTCAGTAACTGCTTGAGTTCTGTACCTTTTCCCTTCCATTATCTTCCCCGCAAGAGTGTTCTTCAGAGGGAAGGTCATGGCCTGTTCTTGTTCATCATCTACCAACAGAATATTTGCCTGTCTTGGGGGCATTTGTACCCGACAATGATGCCATAAAACCAGAAGGAAAAAACAGACGGCACTCTCCGATAGTGAAGCGGGGTTGAAGGGGAAACTGGTGGACGGGGCTGCAAGTAGCACAGAAGAAAACAGTACTGGAGATGAATTACTCATTGCAGAGAAAACTGCACTCTCGGGACAGAAGGGTATTTTGACTGCTTATTTCAAACATTTGACAAATCTTTCTCATTGAAATGTAGTGATTTATTGACAAATCCAATTTCTCAAAATAATCACACAAAAATCCACCCAAAACATAGGAATAATCACACTGAAATGGGAAGAAGTAGCTAAAATAACGCATCCAAAATTGTTCATTCTCTTGATAGAGATACATGCATCACAGTTCATCATTTGTACAAAACATTCTGACACCCACATGGAGCACCCAGCCAGTCAGCACCTTGTTAAGGTTCCCGTGCCAGATATTGCGGTCGAGCCTCCATTTCACAAGCTGGCAAATCAGTCCCAAGTATGAATATTCTGACGGAATAGCTATTTAAGATCACTGGTCAAGGATTATGTGGACTAACATTCTTCTCCCCACTGTTCAGCCCATGTTGTCTATGAATGTCTCAACTAACGACCGACCGTTTACCATTTTTGTTGTCCCAACAATGAAGTCATATGCCATTCCTTCCTGTGAAGCACAAAGTAGAGTAATTGTGGCATGTCATTAAAGATTACCAGGAAGAGATTGGACAATCTATTGTAAAAATAATGGACTCAATTGTCCTGGCAAACAAGTATAATTGGCAAATTACCGAAAGGTTCTCGACTGGAAGGACACTTTCGGTAGCCTTGCCTCCCAATCAGCTCTATTCAAGGTCATAATAGATTCAAGGCCAAAGCCATTCATGTTTTCCTCACCAATTTTTGAATGGTGAGTTTAGGCCTAAGCTAGCTGTGTCAGTTCCTTCAATTTGGAACTGATAATCTTACAGGGAGATAACAACATGAAGTTACGGGTAGATAACATGAAGCTACCTTGGACTGAACACATCTGACACAGTCAGCAAATGGTACAATTAATGAGATGCCTGTTATAAATGTCCGCAAATGGTACAATTAATGAGATGCCTGTTATAAATTGACATGTGGTAATTTGTACCTGAGCACTAAGAAAACGAAGAGCAGATATCTCTGCAAATGTTACTCCTCCAATAAATACAACCAGTACAAGAGAGCGCTGCCCATGTGCTACCCTGCATATCACAGAGACCAAGGGAGCAAAAAAGGGCTTCAGCATGAAACTCAGTTGAAGTAAGTTGAGTTGTCCCAGACAGAGTTGATAACCAATATCAGATATTTGATGCATAGAAGCTAAAGAATAGAGGGAGCCCATTCCAGACGAAAAAATTAAGCAAGGATGAAAAATAAATGATCATAATCTACCAAAAGAAAATCAGTATACAGTTTAGATATCTTATAAAGAAGCCTGATACGATTATCTAGCACCCTATCGTCCAAATATGTCGCACATGCACATGTCATTAAATTGTGTATAAATTCAGGGGCAGATGCTCCCCCCCCCCCAACCCGCAACCAAAAAAAAAAAAAAAAAAAATTCAATGTTGAACAAGATGACTAACTTTCATTAAGAAGGTTTTCAAAATATACCCTGAACAAATCGAAAGGAAAATATCATTCCGCTAGATAGATGATACAGTTCAACGAGTAATTAAGACTAAGGACCTGTTTGATAACCCACCAGAAAGCAGTTTCTGGTGTTTCTTGCTTCGAGAAACAAAAAGAATCAATCGAGAACCATTTGACAAAACTGTTTAGTTTTTGGTGATTTTAAAACATAAATTGAAATTTATGGAAACTTTCGCTTCAAGAAACACTTTTTGAGTTGTTGCGTCTTTTTTTTTAAGCAAACTTTGGGGCAAATATGGGTTTAGGTTAAAACTTTTAGAGAGGGGTATTCATGAAATTTGGCATTCTAAACATAAGAAGCCTTGGTAGAACATTAATGAAATGGGTTTACACTTGATGGGGGCAGAATGGGCCTTCTAGAAAGTTTATGAGGTGAGGACAGCTGGGTTGGCTGAGTGGAGAAACGGTTGGGCACTGGAGAGCAATTCCGATTAAGGGGAAGAGGAGATGGGGTAAGGGAGTTCTTCGAGGAGTTGGGATCCTCAACCCCGACAGGTAGATTGTGCATTAGAATCCTCAACTCCAACGAGTAAAGGATTGTACTCCCTTCGCACCTTTTCACCACACATTTAGGAGAGGGGCTAGTTATGATCCAATATTATCAATGTTTGACGCAGGCCCCTACTGAATGTGTGGTAGAAGGGTGTTAGAAGGGTGTGAGGGGAGCACAATTGTCTACCCGTCGGGGTTGAGCATCCGGACTCTTCTTGGAGTATTGAGTGAAGAGTTGAATCTGTTGGAGTTGGGAGGACTTGCACCTGTCGTGAGTTCTATAACTTTATCCTTCAATTTCCAGCATTGTCAATTAATTTCCAATCAAATCTTAATCAACTTATCGAACTTGAAGTTCAGCAGTAGCATTTCCATTGCTTGAATTTTGGGTTCCTAACAAGCCTACAAAACCCCTCTTAGTGCTTCTTCAACACTAGTGGCCAGGGATCCTCCTGGTTCTTCATCTTCTCTATCTCCGATGACCCTGTTCTTAAAGTCGACTTGGGCTAGTCTCAACGAACATTCATCTTGCAGCATTCATATCTTCTTCATCTGCTTCTCTTTTTTATCAAATAAACCTTCCCCTAGTCCCTGTCCTTGTGAAAGGTATCCATGTTCTTATATTTTTGATGAGTTTATATATTCTTTTATTTATTTTGATTACTTCAGAAGCAAAAGAGAAGGAACCAACAAGATTTCCGATTGAGCTCCAATCAGTAAGAATTTCTTAAGCTGGCCTTAATGGCTCCACTTCTGCAACAACTCCAGGTATACAGCATCTAATTCTGCATTCCTCTATTCTGTCTTTTTCCCCTACCAAATCCACTTGATATTTACTATAGCCAGGGCACCTTTATCCAGTGCTTTGATTCACCCTTTTTTCTTTCTCCCTATTGATCTCTAAAACTGTACTGTAGAAAGCTAAAGCATTCTTTTCTTTTTGATTAGCAGGCACCTCAACCTCTAAGCAACGAGAAGTAAAATATCTTTCCTGGTGGGAAGATTAAGAAGAAAGTACAAGGCTTTTATTTTTCTTTAATGCGTGAATAATAATATTAAGTTTATTTCTTGGTACAAGATATACCCCTTATGGAATTATAAATACAAAGAATGCTTTATGGCATGTCACTTCAGCTACCCATGAGAATTTAAGAGTTTGAAGAAGTGCTAAAAGAGGTTGTAAATACAAAACCTTCTTAGCATTGAATGAATTTCATAGAGACTTGACATGTTCAGCTAACTGGATGACATAAGTTATAAAAATTACTTAACCTACATATGTAACTATTTTATTTGCGAGCATAAAAATGTAGGACTGATGTTGGTTTGATGAATGAAGTGTGGGACTGAATTGGTTGAACATGTTATGGGTCGTACGGACATGGTTTATCAGCTTAAATTGTATGGGTTTAAGTTGGAAGCAGAGTAGTTTAGGGTAGTGAGAGTTGGGCTTGGTGCCTTGGTTAGTTAATAGATTAAAGCTTATAGTTGTCCCACGAACTAGAAATAAACACTGATAGATTAAATTTTCATTTGCAGCTTGTTGAATGAAGTTCACTGGCTTGAGAGTTTTTAATTTTTCTAGTCAATGGCAGATCAGAGAGTGGTTGTTGATTGCTTTGAGTTATGGATATAACTATTGTGTGAATGTCTAAGGGTTTATGAGTATTATATATATGGCTAAACTGTAGACTAATAAACTAGTCTGTCCATTTCCTAGTATCTGCAAACAGAGGTGTGATTGCCAGTTTGAATATGTACTTTGTGGCTGCAGGCATGTTTGACTCTTACCTCCAGTTTCAATTTGAACAGGACTCTTAAATCCTAGCTAACTTAGACACTTAGAAACTGAAATAAAACATAAGAAAAGAGAATTCTACCCCTATAACTTAAGTTCGGCAGAGTTTACGTAAGTTAACCAATTAATTAAGCTACTTTTGTACTCCGCCTAGACGTCAACTTTTGGACCCATAGAATAGGCCAACATGACCACGCAAGACTATGGAATGAAGGCTCAACATAGCCAATTAATTAAACTATTTCCATATTTAGCCTAAACACTCAATTTTTGGGCCCTTAGGATAGGTCCTGTCCATATAAACCTATGGAACAAAGGCTCAACACTCATATCTATCAACCCAAGGTTTATGTCATAGGAAAATAGTCAAAATCGGTGCTGGATCTGCATCAATGATTTAAAATGAGCAATAGGATAAGTGGTGACAAAAAACTTGCAATGCTTAGGCCTTCTATAAAGTATGAGTTTGAACAAAGCTGATTGGACAGCAAATGTTT
The DNA here is from genome assembly GCF_041222555.1 of Hakea prostrata. Taxonomy (NCBI): domain Eukaryota; kingdom Viridiplantae; phylum Streptophyta; class Magnoliopsida; order Proteales; family Proteaceae; genus Hakea; species Hakea prostrata. The sequence goes on along the minus strand of NC_142610.1, from coordinate 3,158,608 downwards.
CTTCATCTTCTTTTTCTTTTCTTTTCCTTTTTTTTTTTTTTTTTGGGTGGTAAGAGGTTGAACTACAAATGTTCATGTAGCAAACCCCATTTAATGGGGCTGAGTTGCTGTACGGATTCCTAGTTATAGATTTTGTAAAATTGAAATTCAGCATTCTATGCTCTCATATTTGCAGCAACTTTAAAACAAGAAAAATATATTCTTAAACAATTCTAAAAAGTAGTTGCATCTGAAGTCTACTTTTTAAGTATCAGTCATTGATTCATACTTGTCCAAATTCCCGGCATGCCTGGTGTAGCATCAATTGATGAACCACTTGAATATCCACCCTGTAAAGAAGAAAATAAGAAGAGCTATTAGATTTTCCAAAGGCAACACAATTGACAACCCCATTATAAATTAACATAGAAAGAATGTGCTCACTCTCTTCGACTCCAAATGTGGTCCAGGCAAAAGCTTCAATATTTCTTCAATAGGGCGCCTGAGAGGTCAGATTTGTAACATTCAAGCATACATATATGAAATCCAACTCAAAAAGAAAAAAAAATAAGTTGGATGTCCAACAGACAAAAAGTACTAGATCTGTTTCTAAGTAGGGTAATAAAAACCATTGGGAGATTAATTAGAGAAAAGAAAATTAATGGAGAAGCAGCAGCAGAAGGAAACAAGTGTTAGTTAAGGGCACCACACTACAGATGAATGCATCATTCACATTTATTCTGAACTTTGGATCACTGGAATCTAGTGAAATATAACAAATAAGTTTAGTAGGCACTGTGCAGTCAGAAAATCTTTCCAAGCTTATCACTCTTGTCTTCAGTTTCTCCAATGACAATACGTTTTAGTTTGAAAGCATCCATGTAAACATTTCCATCCCCCACAAGATGTACCTTTCTGCACCTCCATTTCATTCAAAGGAACTCATCAAGTCATAATAATCATGAACAATGGCCTCCAGTCTCATTCATCCTAACCCTCACACCAGAATTATTTGTGTGGAAACTGGCAAGCTTTTAAAGAATCTCCAAGCAATTATTCACCTCTCAATAGTTAAAACTTCACATAAGAAGCCATGACTAAACTCTCCACTGGACACCACTCCCTAGTACAAGGTCGTATAACCTTGATACGGATCACTGTGCTCCTATACTCAATTACAGCCATCCTCCGGGCCCATTAGGTGTACAGCAAGTACCTTAAACAGGACTCTATTTGAATGGCAAAGCTGATTCCCAGTTGCTCTTCAGTCTGGAGGAAGGTGCTGAAATATAGGGATACAGTGGAGTCTCTTTTCTAGAACTTCATTAGAGATGGGCAGGGAACTCCTATGTGGCCAGATAACTGGCACCCTAGAGGCGTATTGATCAACTGATATGGGAACAAAATCAAATTTGATGCAGGTTCTCAACATATGGAGATGGTGGGTGGAGGAGCTGCACAAGACAGTGAACTAACCTGGTGGATGTTGCCCTGGGTGAGTAGGCTGAACTAGGACCATGTAGATCTAGTGGTATAAAAAGAGACAGCAATAGGGCTGTGATGTAGCCTCAAGTGAATGAGGGCCACTTCTTCCAGGATCGCATCAAAACCAACCCTAGCCCTAGGTCCAAAAGAGGGCTCCACAGTTTTGGGGTTAGGGTTTGGGAATCTAGGGCAGCAAGGAATCAGCGTTTAGGATAGGGTTTGGGAATTTTGGGCAGCAATGGAATCAGGTTTAGAATATGGTTTGGGAGTTTAGGGCTTAGACTAGGGTTTGGTTGGTCTGATGGGCTGAAATTGGGATGGAAGGTCGCTAGGGTTGGGGGTTAAGGTTCCTAAAGTTTGGGGCAGATCTAATGGTTAAATTTGCGTAAATCTGACCTTGAATTCTGGGCCTCTAGGAGAATTCCTTCTAATTGAAACCCTAAAAACTCTACTCAACACCTTGACCTCACACACAACAAAATTCCCAATAATTTTTCTCATCAAATCTCTCCTGTTACAACTTACAAGCATGGGGCTGTGTATTTATAGTCTTTATTGAATAACTCCTACTAGGACTCCAAAAGCAAAAACTACAAAGGCTTCTATTTTTAATGGAACGTCTAACTAGAATAGGACTGCTTCTGAACTTAACATAGACTGAGTCAAATAACAAATCAAAGACAGAGCTGGGCTCCAAATAAAATTGACTATGACTAGACCTAGCTGGGCTCGACTTGGACTTTCCAAAATGACATAAATGCCCCTGTAGTTGAACCATGCTGCTTGGCAGTGCCGTGGGCTGCTGGGTAGCAACCCTAGGCCACTGGTCCTAAATCCACTCTTCCCATCTTGAAAAAATTCATCCTTGGATCAAGGAAGAAAATTCGACTGAAACAAGAATTCAACCTTGCAAAAGGCCGAAATTTCGATGTTTCGGTCGAAATTTCAGTTGAAACTGGACACTTTTTTCTAGAAACTGAAACTTCAATTTTGGGCCTTATATGGACTCAAAATGATTTGGATTCTTGCATACTACCTATTTCAAGCATAATAAACACTATAGAACAACTAGTTTACCAAAAAATCCATTGAAAATGTAACATCCAAGTATTATACTACATATGAGAAGAAGCGAGAATGTTACCAATTACAAATCTACTCTACTCCATGTCTCCCTCTGCCGTTTGCACCCCATACAAAGGACAATACAAGTACTATGATGTTTGCCCCATATAGTTGTCGACGTAGTCGGCAACTGCAAGCTCTGCACATGGCCTCATCCACATGCCTAAGATTTCCTGATAGTGGGAAGTTCTGAATTTCCGGATAAGGAACTGGCTAAACTACAAATGGAAAGGCTGGTGGTGCCTGTGGTATAGAGTGAAAGATCTACTCAACAAATGAAGGAGCCCCCTGGTTGTCAGCATAAGGTCCATACTGACAATAAGGTTCCAGTGGCTAACTCCGATAGGTGATAGTGGGAGGGACACCATAACCATAAGGTTTCCTAACGGCTAACAGTTTTTTTTTAATATTTAAATATTTGTTAAATTATTTAAATATATATTAAATATAGTAAAAATAGATAATTAACAGAAGAAAAAAATTGATTCAACGCCATCACAGAAATATGGTGTCTCAACTCTCACATACATTAATTTGAAGCTCATACATCTACTATACACATACATTTTAAGCAATATACATAATTTACAAAATAATTTTTAATAACAGAAAAATAAAAAAATAGTTGGAAGAATAAAAAATTAGTTTTGACACTACAAATTCATAGATCAACACTTTAAAGTAAACATACTTAAATTTGAAAGCAATCCAAGAATATTTAAGGCACAAACAAAACAAAAATAAAAAAATGAGGAAGTTGGTTACTCACCTTGCAAGATTTGAGAAAATCCACAAATGGAGGAGCAAATCTAGTGTTTGAATGAAATGGAGTAGTAAAAATAAGTGAAAAGAGGGATGAAAGCAAGAGAAATAAAAAAATTTAAAAAAAAAGGTTCAAAATAGGGTTGAAATGTAAGAGGCGATATCGCTCGATTTGGGTAGAAATGACGACCGAAAATGGTGATTTTTATAACTACGTAGGTGTCATTTCGGTATCAACCGAAATATCGTGTCATATCTACCGAAATATCGGTCTATACGACACGATATAATACATTTCGTGTTCCTACTACTGTATTTTGTTTCGAGTTGTGCTTTTGCAGACATTTTGACCGAAATTTCGACAATTTTGGTTGAATTTTCTTCCATGCCTTGGATTTTGTAGTGGTTTGAGGGGAGTAACATCTGTGTAGCAGCTTGTACCATTACTAGGCAAAACTCACACAATGTACGACCACTAGGAATGAAGTCTTCAACTCTAGGAGTTCTTCAAGAACCACGGCGACAACAACTTCAACATGTTCATGCTCAAAATCAAGCAGTCATGCTCTTGAGGCCTTCTTTGATCACATCTGCAGCTGGTGCTATTGCTTCGACCATGCCCTTGAAAGCCTTTGTAGCACCATCTTCAACTATGGCAACCTTTACATTGAGGGCATGAGTCTCATCATCTTCCATTTTCTAGCCTTGCTGTCTTTAATGGTCTCTTCTAAAATTACTTTCACTGACATGGGCAGCAGCTCTTCTATGGGCTGGGTGGGCTTGACTTCGTCTTTAATTTCCACCATTGGAGCTTTAACTGCTACCTCTTTTCCCTTATCACAATTTACCCTGATCCCTTTAGCTATACACTCCTTTGATCTTTCTATGATAGCACAAGCTTCTTTTGCCTTGTTTGAGACTTTCCACGCGAGCATCCACTTTATTTTTCTCTTTGTTACCAATCCCATTACTAAGGGCTCAAATATGACAATTGTTCTGATATTGGTCTCCAATACAGGGGATGTTGCTGCTCTAGATGGGAGGTATTCTTCTTGTCTCCTCTGGTCATATCCTCCTATGAAGTCAGACCTAATGTGCTCTTCCAAAGCAGGTGGTGCATGAAGGTGGGGTCTTTCTCGATGTGGCCTTTCTTCACCTTCGTACCTATCATATATTGGATTTTCATACCTGGATTTCTTGGTGTGACCATACCTTTCTCTCTTTTCTCTATAACCACCCATAAAAACTTTGGTGCAGGCATCTTCGTCAACATCTTCCTCATACATGTAACCTCTACATTTATAATCCCTATTAGGGGTGCAAGTTTCCTTGTTGGCCCTGACCCGCCTTGTTTCGCCCTGAGCCCAAACAGGGACGGGGCTCAAGATTTTGGCCTTGAGGGTGGGTTAGGGCCAAAATATTCTGGCCCTGACTCAGGACCAAAGGCAGCCTAGGATTACTGTTATATGCCTCTAGAAGGTTTGAAAATCCAAGGGAATAGATGACCTTGAATTATATGCCTCTAGAAAAGTCTGAAAATGCAAGGGAAAAATAAGGAGGATGGTATGAGAAGGGAAATGGGATGAACTAAATGGTTACTTATCAAATATGGAGGGGCTGGAATGGAGATGAAGGAATCACGTGAAGGCAGACCAGCAGTCTGCTGAAGGAGAATTTGTTCTAATTGAAACACTAAAAAGTAAAAAACTTACTGGACACCTTGAACTCTCCGGCAACAAAATTCCGGCAACAAAATTCTCAACAATTGTATTCATAAAATCTCTCTGATACAAGCATTAGACTGTGTATTTATAGCCTTTATGAAAATACTCCGACTAGGACTAAACTTCAAAAGCGAAGACTAAAAGGACTTCTATTTTAAATAGAACTCCTAAGGACTGCTTCTTGACTTTAACATATACTGACTCAAGTAACAAATCAAAGAAAGAGTTGGACTCCAAATGAATTCTGAGTGTAACTAGACCCAGTTGGCTCAACATGGACTGCCCCTCTTGTCGAACCATGCTGCTTGGCAGTGACATGGGCTGCTTGCAGCAACCCTAGGCCACTGGTCCTCCATCAGGCTGTTTACTACCAAGTGAGCCTGGGACTCCATTCGGCAGAGAGCACAAGTGCTGGATTGATGGAAGGGGCAGTGCAGTTTGGTAAAAATATCCCTAGGCAATCCTTCCACCGGCTAGAGATGTCCTGGAGAAGCGATTTGATTAGAAGAAACATGCCAGTGCAGCAAAACTGTTGCTTTTGTTGGGCAGGAGTAGAAAGCAGAAAGCATCTCGAATGTTCCCACAGTGTTTTGGGGTAGGGGCTGTATTTTTAAAAAGCTTACAGATGAAAGAAGGGTAATGCTATCAGCAAATGAAGCCTTTTTATGGAGGAGGTGACAGTTCAGATCCAAGAAGAAAATTGGGGTGTGGCTAGGGTAAGCCCTTTTTTTGCATCAATTCAGCACCAACGGACTGAGAGGAACAAATGGGTCTTTAGAAATAAAATCAGCTCTAAAGAGCAACCAGTGGCAACTTACATACTGCTTGCAAGAGGAATGCTAAGTTTCCTTATATGGCGGAACAGTGGAATACACAAGTAGACTTGAGTAAAAGTGTGCCAAGAGCTTGCTACTAGGTTGGGCCTCCATAGCACATGATAGCATTAGACTGTGATGGAGCCCTAGCAAATTTGGCAGCCACCTTTGGGGGAGTTATTAAATCTTCTACAGGAAAGCATGTCTTAGCTTTTGCAGGAAGAGCTGCTAGTGCTATCAATTGAAATGCATGCTATAATCTTTTTTTTTTTTTTTTTTTGGATGAATAAATAATATATTAACGACAAGGAAACAAAAATGCAAGGTCTTTAAGCAGAAGAGCTAAGGCCCCAGGAAACAACAATTAGCCTATTCCTTGGGAATCATCAACAGGGGGATGGGGAATGGCTAATAGCCTAGAAGAAACATCAAAATAGATGGTGTTTCAAATCCTATCTATAGAGCGGGATTCGGAAGTCTATCTTCTAAGATTGCGCTCCCACCAAAGGTGATGGATAAAGGCAGAGTACACTAGCTTACCAATCTGATCGCAAATGGAGGTTCCAGCAAAATTTCTCAAAATCCAAGGCCAATCCCGAGAAAACCAGAAGGAACGCCTTGAACAGGACCAAATGGAGGCTAGGGCTTTCCCCCAGAGCAATCTGGAGAAGGGCAAGAAAAAAAGAGGTGATCTAGATCTTCCAAACCATTTCAACAAAGGATACAACTAGGGCTGACTAGGATATGGCGGCTGATAAAGAAGGATTGGGTGGGGAGAGCAAGGTTAAGGGCTCTCCAAAGGGTTAGGGAGTGACGGGGGATGAAGCTTTTGAACCAGACCAAAGGGGTCCAAGGGGTCGGAGGAGGTTCCAAGCTAAGGAAGTGGAAAAGGTTTTGGTGGGGGAAGGCAACCAAACTGTGGTGTCATATGAGGAACTAGGGACAGGGGGTAGAGGCTCCTAAACCTATGTGAGAATGGCGAGGGGTATCAGGACCAAGTGTCAGTCAAGATGAAAGAAGACAGGAGCGCGGATTTGGGGATATGGGTGTCATAGACAGCACAGGGACTAAAATAATTGAAGAGAATTCCCAACGGATGCCACAGGTCAAGCCAGAAGGAAGTGGAAGTATCAAAAGCAATGGAAGTGGAGATAGCAAAGATGGCGCAGGGGCATAGCAAGAGAATTTTTCTCCAGACCCATGAAGGATTAGACGGCATTAAGGCAATCCAGAAGGAGTCGGATCGGAGGAGTATGAATAAACCCACTTAACCCAAATGTAATCATGCTTTGAGGCAATTTTCCATATGAGTTTGAGAAGGCAAGTCATGTTAACATCAAAGATCCGGCGAATACCCAGGCCTCCTTCAGAGGTAGGACTGAACAGAGGGTCGACTAACTAACCGGATGGATAAAACAAGAGGATTCCTGCCCTTTCCATAGGAAGGCACAAAACAGGGATTCCATTGCTTGGATTGATGATTTGGGGATGGAGAAAACTCCACACCACTAGAGATAGGAAGATTGGAGGACTGAGCGGATGAGAACCACCCTTCCAGCAAATGATAAAAGCTTGCCCTTCTAGAGCTAAAGCTTCTTACGGATATGATCGAGCATAAGGAGACAGTGGTAGCGAGTGAGCCTACCAGGGATGAAAGGAAGGCCAAGGCAAACCACAGGAAAAGAGCCGAGCTTGAAGCCCGAGAGCTGAAGAAGGGAGGCACGAAGCTGATAGGGGATACCGGAGAGAAAGAGAGTGGATTTGTCAAGATTGACGCGAAGACCCGAGAGGGGTTCAAAAAGCGAGAGAGCCAAGAGGATGGAAGAAATGGAAAGGTGGTCCACTTCAGAGAAGATCATGAGATCATCCCAAAAGGCGAGGTGGGTAAGATTTTTTAGGGACTTGCATTTGGGGATGGGAGAAATGAGGAGATGATCAGTTTTGGAATGGAGGATGCGCGAGAGGATCTCAAGGGCTAAGGAGAAACGGTTGGGGGAGAGGGGGCATCCTTGCCTAATACCCACTCGGGAATGGAAGAATCCAACCGGGGAGCCATAAGCAAGGATGGAGAAAAGAGGGGTGGAGATACAGGTCTCAATCCAATGAATAAAGGGAGGGGGAAACCCATAGAAGAGAGAATATCGCTGATGAATTCCCAACGAATAGAGTGAAAGGCTTTGTGGAGATCTACCTTAAGGAGCACGGCCAAGGAGTGGGTGGATCTATCAAAACCACGGACAATTTTTGCACAAAGAAGAACGTTATCCGTGATACTACGGCCCGAGATAAAAGCAGATTGATTTTCGCTCACAAGAGAAGGTAAAGACTTTTTGAGTCTATTCGCTAGGACCTTAGAGATGAATTTGTAGAGAAGGTTGCAGAGGGAAATGGGGCAAAAATCAGGGAGAGAGAATGCTCCTTGCTCCTTGGGAATGAGGCAAAGGAAGGTTTGGTTGATGGATGAGAGTTAAGAAGGGTTAAAGAAGAAGCTATGGATGGCACGAAACAGGGTCATCTTTAATGAAATCCCAAAAGGCTAAGAAAAATCCCATGCCCCGATGGCCAAGAGGATCTCTTCCGAGGAGGGAATAGCACTGAGGGAGTTGATGATGGTTGGGTCTAAGAATTTATTGATGAAATTGGAGGGAGAGGGGAGAGGGGAGAGGGAAGGAAGGGAAAGAAGGCAAAAAAAAAAAAGGAGACGATCTCGTCCTTGATACTAGAGGGGTCGGAAATGCAAGTCCCATTGCTAGTGATAAGGGTAAGGATGGAGTTGAAGTTATGTTGGGCTTTGAGGGATCGATCGAAGTAGGCAGAATTGGAATCACCAAGCTCAAGCCACTTGATTCTAGCTTTTTGGCAGAGGAAGCTTTCTTCAAAGTCAACGAGGGAGGAAAGATTAGAGGAAAGGGATTTCTCATCATCAGCAAGGGAAGGATTGGAGGGATCACTTTGCAGGAGAGATTGGATGTGGTGAAGATTCGAGCGGCAGGATTAAACTCTGGAAGAGATATTGCCAGAAGTAGACAAGTTCCAAGAGCGTAAAGTTTCCTTGGTGTTGCGGAGCTTACTAGCAAAGGCAATAAGAGGGAGAGAGTGACAGTGGACAGGCTTGGCCCAAGCTTCAAGAACTGTAGGCAAGAAGGGGTCGATATTCACATGTCAAAAAATTTGAAAGGCTTAGGGCCAAAGGAAGAGGGAGGGGAAAGATGGATAAGACAAGGGGAATGGTCAAAAAGGGAGGAGTTAGAGAAGGAGGCATGGGAGGAAGGGAAGGAGGAAAGCCAAGAATCGTTAACTAGAAATCGATCAAGCTTAGCGGCTATCCTAGCCGGACCCCAGCAATGATTATGCCAAATAAGGAGATGGCCAGACCAACAAAGATCGGCGATACCCAAATCATCAATGCAAGCATTGAAGTCTCCAACAACGACGGGATCCGAAGAGGAGCCTCCAACACACTCGTGGGAATAACGGATGATGTTGAAATCCCCGCCAATACCCCAAGGAAGATTAGGGGAGAGAGAAGAAATGGAACGGATATCCTCCCAAAGGGAAGTCCGATTAGCAGCACGATTGAATCCGTATATAATGGAGAGGAGGAAGGGGGGAGAGAGATTATGGAAAATATTGAGATGAATGAGCTAGGGAGGATTTGAGGAGGGAAACTTGGACTCTCAATGGATCCCAAAGAATCCAAATACGACCATTAATGGAAGAGGAGTCAGAGAGGAAAGACCAAGAGGGGGCTATAAACTAGGCAATTTGATGGGAATTCTCCAATTGAACACGGGTTTTAAGAAGGGCACAAAGGGGGACTTTAGAGGACTCGACGATATTCCTAACCTCAGCCTACTTTGCAAGAGAGTTGAGGCCTCTAATATTCCAAATAAAGAACTCAGACATTTGAGACTGTTGGATTCTATTAGGAGTACAATTAGAGTTTGTATATTAGTTAAATTAGAGTATGTATTCATGTAAAATTCTATTCCTTGTAATAGTCTACTTTCCACTCAATTATAAATAAAGGGCTTGAGATCATGGATCGATAAGCCATTCTACCATTTCGTGTTTCTCAACATGGCATCAGAGCCTAAGTTCGATTAGGGAAGAAAAAGAGAAAAAATTCTTGGTGAGGAAAACCTACCTCCATTACCGAGACGTCTCTCAAAGCAGCCATCGCCTTCTTTTTTTTTCATCTTTGAAAGAGAGGAAAAAAAAAGAAGAGAAGAAGAACCATCACCGCTCCAATTATACCATCATTGTCGCAACCGAGCTTGCCGAGCCAGAAGCCACCCATCGTAATTCCCTGCTTTTTTTCAAAAAAAAACCATCGCCTTTTTTTCCTGGCAATTCTGTTTTTTTTCGGTTCTTCAGTTTCGCTGCACCCATCGCAACCCATCTCTTTTTTTCACTGTTCTTCAGTTCCACTGCACTACAGTGGGTTCGATTAGGGAAGACCAAGAAGAAAAGGAAAGAAGAAGAGAAGAAAGAGAAGAAACACCATCGCCGCTGCTTGTCACTACTTGCTGCATCTACCGCCTCAATTCGAGAAGAACAGTAACAGAAAAAAAGTAGAAGAGAAACTGCTGCACGAAGCCACCATCGCCTTCGCCTTAGCTTTCGTTCTCGTCATCTCTCCAGCTTTTGCTTCCGATTCTGATCACAGGTATCAACTAGAAGACCCGGTGACCCTTTGGGACTTCAGGAAGAAGAAGAGAAAACGAATCAGACAGCCTAGCTATGACGATGGCTGAACTGAGTAAACAATAAATCTTGGCCGAACCATATTTTGGTTCTCTCCAAAATTTAAACCAAACCAGACCACTGCATATTTGGCCGAACCATTTTTTTTTTTTTCTTTCTTCTAATCTACTATTCTATTAGAGAGAGAGAGAGAGAGAGAGAGAGAGAGAGAGAGAGAGGGAAAAAAGGATCTGTTTGAGTTGTTTGGCTATTGCATTCTGCGACATTTCTGTTACTTTGAAAGGGTGAAGACTGAAGAACTGCAGATAATTTTGTCAACATGACAACTATTGATGATACTCCTGCTTCCATTGGCTTCGAATATTACCACACTCTTCACCCTCTTTCGGTAAGATTTGATGGAACAAATTATTTTGGTCCCGATCTGCTTACTTGACTATTGCTGGAAGAGGACTTGTTGGATACATTACGGGCACCACTATCAAACCTACTACCACAGGCGTTTCACAGGATAAATGGATCTCGAATGACTCTCTTATTATGTCATTTCTCTTGAATTCCATGATTCCAAATATTGCCCGTGGATACCTGTTACTTGATACTGCTGCCCAAATCTGGAAGGATACTACAGAAACATATAAACAGTTGGGGAATGATGCATAGGTTTATGAGCTACGAAAGAAGCTTCATGAGACTACCCAAAAGGAACTGACTGTGGCCCACTATTATGCTGAGTTGCGATCTCTTTGGCAAGAGTTGGATCATTATGGGGATTATCACCCCACTAATGCAGATGATGTGGCGACTTATAAGAAGCACATTGATAAGATTCGAGTCTATGACTTCTTGGCAAGTTTGAACGTGGAGTACGATCAGATCAAAGTGCAAGTCTTAAGTCGTTCTCCCTTCCCTACACTAGAACAGTCTTATGCTCTTGTTCAGTGTGAGGAAAGTCGTCGATTAGCCATGCTTCATACTCCTATTATGGAGAAATCAGCTTTACAGTCTGTTCGCACTAAATCTGATCCGGCTAAGGAGATTGTCAAGTGTGAGCACTGTCACAAACCATATCATACCAAGGCAAATTGTTGGAAACTGCATGGGAAGCCTGCAGATTTTGAGCAAAAACAAGCACAAAGAAAGGGAAAACTAAAGGCTAATCTTTCTGAGACAGTTTCCACCACACCCTCTACAGACGTTGGTTTTTCACAGGAGTTCGCTACTCTACGACGTATTCTGCAGTCTTCTACTGCCAGTACAGCCTCGACCACTGCTTCTTCTACTACCCATACCAACTCCTACCTTGCTACTTCAGGTAAAACTTTTACAAGCTTTCAAGCTTCTTTAGTTTCTACTCCTTGGATCATTGATACAGGAGCCACAGATCATATGACAGGTTTATCCACCTGTTTCTTACAATATTCTCCAACTTCTGGAAAGGATAAAGTTCGAATTGCTGATGGCTCCGATTCTTCCATTGCTGGAAAAGGGACCATTCAGCATTCTCCATCACTTTCTTTGTCTAAAGTTTTACATGTTCCCTCTTTCTCTACTAACTTGCTCTCTATCAGTAGTCTTACACATGACTTGAATTGTAAAGTGACTCTTTTCCCATCTTACTATGTCTTCCAGGATCTGGTCACGGGGAAGGAGATTGGACGTGGTAAACTAGACAATGGACTTTATTTCCTCGAGCCGATTGGAGAATCTGTGTCTGCTTTGACTACATCTTCTAATCCGGTCCATTCGGTAATCTCAGACCTTTATCAGTGGCACCGTAGGCTAGGTCACCCCCCTCTAGGAACTTTTAAGAAAATATTTCCTGATTTGGTTTCTTCTTGTAATGAGGATAATTTTTTTTGTGAAGCTTGCATTTTTGCAAAACAGACTCGTTCTACTTATTTACCTTCTCTTTATAATCGAAAACCTATTCCTTTTATGCTAATTCATACTGATGCGTGGGGTCCCTGCCGACGTGTGTCTATTACTGGCCATAAGTACTTTGTTGCTTTTATTGATTGTCACTCTCATTCTACATGGATTTATCTTTTAAAACAAAAAAATGAGGTTTTCCGATGTTTTCGTGATTTTCATAATATGATTAAAACTCTGTTTAATGCCACTGTGAAGATCCTTCACAATGACAATGGCACAAAGTATATTGATGGTGAATTTCAAAGATATCTCTCGACTCTGGCATAATACATCAAACCAGTTGTGTTGATACGGCTGCCCAAAATGGGGTTGCCGAAAGGAAGAATCGGCATCTCTTAAAGATAACCCGTTCCATTATGATTGCTATGAATGTACCTGACCAATATTGGAGTGATGCTATACTCACTGCTTCTTACCTTATGAATAGGATGCCTAGTAGAATACTTGGTTTTAAATGTCCTAATGAGATTCTTCAGTGAGCCTCTTCTTTTGTTATTCCCCCAAAGGTTTTTGAATGCGTGTGTTATGCCAAAATCATAGCCCACCAGAGTATGTTGGCCCCCCGCGGCCTACGCTACATATTTTTGGGGTATTCTGCTACTCAGAAAGGGTACAAATGTTATCATCCTCCTTCCAGGAAAACTATTATATCCATGGATGTAATTTTTCATGAGTTTTGCCCTTACAATACACCTCTCCAGGGGGAGAGTCCTAGAGGAGAGGTGTTCTTTCCGACTCTAGATCTTCCTATCACACACCAACACAACTTAAGAGTCCCAAAAGAGTTTCCTAACCAGGGGGAAACTTCGGCCAGATAACTTGAGGACTCTAATCCTCCCCCTTCGATTTCTGAACCATGTGAAGAACCTAGCCAGGGAGAGACCACTCCTGTAAGACACATTGTTGGGGTCTTTCAAAACTAGATTTACCAGAATAAGGAGATACAGACTTACCAAAGGAAGAAATACAATCGGCTAAAGCAGGTGGAGAAAGGTGATAAGTTATCACTTCAGTCTCCTGATCCAGAATCAGATTCTACTGTTCCCCTTAAGTATCTTCTTCTGATCTTCCTATTGCTGTTAGAAAAGGGGTCAAATCTTATACTCAACATCCCATAGCTAAATATGTTTCTTATAACTCTTTGTCTGACTCCTACCGTGCTTTTATATCCTCTATGTCATCTATATCTGTTCCTAAAAGTTGGCATGAAGCCTATGCTGATAAGAGATGGAAAGCAACTATGGTAGAGGAAATGCAAGCAATAAAGAAAAATGACACTTGGGAGCTAGTTACACTTCCTCCAGGAAAAAAACCAGTGGGCTGCAAATGGGTATTTGTGATTAAACAAAATATGGATGGATCAATCAACAAGTTGAAAGCTAGACTAGTTACAAAGGGGTTTACCCAGACTTATAGGATTGATTATCAGCAGACCTTTGCCTCTGTTGCGAAACTAAAAACTGTCAGAGTTCTGTTGTCTATAGCTGTGAACAAAGACTGGAACTTGCACCAACTAGAAGTAAAGAATGTCTTCTTACATGGGGAGTTAGCAGAAGAGGTCTATATGGAAATCCCACATGGTTTCTCCGATGACAATACTACATGGAAAGTTTGTCGGTTGAAGAGGTCAATTTATGGGTTAAAACAGTCTCCTAGATGTTGGTTTGGACACCTCCTGAAGGCAATGACTTCTATTGGGTACAAGCAAAGCAATGCTAATCATACACTATTTGTTAAGAAGTCAGATACTAACATCACACTTCTCATTGTCTATGTAGACGATATTGTCATCACAGGGAATGATGGTGAAGAAATTCAAAAGTTGAAGGACTTTCTTGGCAGAGAGTTTGAAATTAAAGATCTAGGGAAGTTACAGAATTTCTTAGGGATTGAGGTGGCTCGATCAAAGAAAGGTATATTCCTATCCCAAAGAAAGTATGTCCTAGATTTATTATCAGAAGTGGGAATGTTGGGGTGTAAAGCAGTTGATACCCCTATTGAAGCTAGAGCTAAACTTAAAGAAAAAGAGGGAGAACCAGTGAACTTCCAGCGTGCTTCACATTCCTCTCGTATCATAAAGTATATGACTTATGATCCCTATGGTCGGCTAGACTCTCGAAGCGCGAGTGCCGTATAGATAACAAAGATAAAAGAGTTGACGCGAGCAAAGGGCGTAGGAATAAAATGAGGATATCAGTGAGTAATGGCTCCTTGGACCCCTGCGTATTCAAAAAAGAAGCAGGGGGCCTTGGTAGTCATTACTAGCCGATGTCCCCAAGGAAGATACCAAAGGCTGGTAAGGAAGCTTATTTACCTGTCCCACACCAAGCCAGACATCGCTTATGTTGTAGGTATAGTGAGCCAATTCATGCATGATCCATATTTAGCTCATATGAAGGTTGTTATCAGAATACTACAATATTTAAAGGGAACTCCTGGACAACGAATACTTTTGTCACCACTGATAATCTAAAAGTAGAAGCATACACTGATACAGATTGGGCTGGATCTTCAGACAGGAAGTCAATTTCAGGTTACTGTATCTTTGTTGGAGGTAATCTAGTTACTTGGAGAAGTAAGAAACAGAATGTGGTAGCTTTATCTAGTACCGAAGCCGAATATAGAGCTATGGTTCGTGGAGTTTGTGAGCTACAATGGTTGAAAGGCTTACTGCAAGATATTGGAGTCCAAGTTCCAAACCCTATGATGTTATATTGTGACAACAAGGCTGCTATTAGTATTGCTAATAATCCGGTACAACATGATCGAACTAAGCACATTGAAATTGACAGGTTTTTTGTCAAAGGAAAGTTGGAACAAGGGCTTATCCGCATGCCTTTGTAAGATCTGGAGACCAAGTAGCAGATGTTTTCTCTAAGGGTTTGAAAGAAAGAGATTTCCTTCCTATTGTAGGCAAGTTAGGCATGACTAATATCTATGCCTCAACTTGAGGGGGAGTGTTGGATTCTATTAGGAGTACAATTAGAGTTTGTATATAAGTTAAATTAGAGTTTGTATTCACGTAAAATTCTATTCCTTGTAATAGTCTACTTTCCACTTAATTATAAATAGAGGGCTTGAGATAATGGATCGATAAGCCATTCTACCAATTTTGTGATTCTCAACAAAGACATATGGGGTAGGGGCATCAACTTCACTATTGGGGTAAGGGCATAGGAGGGGGAATTGACACTTGAGGAGAAGGGGTTGAAGTGGGGAGTCTCACACAGGGAGGAGTCAAGAGGAGATGGAGTTTCAAAAATGTCCGGGTCAATGGAGGAATTGGAGGAAGGGATTTTGGTTCCAGGTTTAAAAGGGAGTTCATAGGAGAAGCTTGCATGCTATAATCTTAGAGGGCTTCAAAGTTGTACTCAAAAGGCTATGTGAATATTTCCATTAAATTGGACTCTAAGTTGGCAATCGGTATCATCAATGGGACTGCTCAAAGGCCTTGGAAAGTTCAAGTACAGTCAGAGAATCTTGCAGGTGGCAGCACCACTTCATGACAAGGAATTTAAGCAAGTGTGGAACAACGAGAACCAGACAGCAAATTATATGGCAGGGGTTTGCCTGGAGCAAGACCAGCTGCAATGGTACCACCTGAGTTCCCTGGAGAGGTTGATGATCCTACTTAAAAGGATGCAAAGCACATGTTTGTTACATATTGTAATTGGGCTTATATTCCTAATTGGGAAACTAGTTAGGATGGAATGTCTTACTTGGCAGGGTTCTGCTTTCTCCCGTCTTTGTTTGGGGTTCTAGGAGAATGCCTCTTACATAATGTTTCTCTATAATATAACACATTTACTTATCTCTTCCCCCCCCCCCCCCCCAACTGGGAAAAAAAAAACCAGGTTCGAGTTGGATTTGAGTCTAGTAGTTTATCTATATACTTGCTCAGATTTGTCTTTTACCCTTTTTTAGGCTGGAGTTTCCATTTCATTTTTAGTCTTAGACTTCAATTCCATTATAGATTTATATTTGGAACAAGATAGAAGATACTATTCTACAGTGACCCACTTAGCAAGGGCTTCTAAACAGCTGACTCTCATTGTGCAAGTGAACAGTGGATGTGGCTATTCCAACAATAACAGAAAGGGTGGTGTGGGTTAGCTTTTCCGAATCTCATCTTTATTTGTACTGGCATGCCTCCCATGTATGCCCATCCACACCTTCGTTAGTCCAAAAACTACAAAGCACTCCCGGAGAAGGATTCCTCAAAGCTCTAATAGCCAGTTCTCAAACTCCATTTAAGATAAAACTTGATATGTGAGAAAGGGACCCTGAGGTCATCTATTTGTCAATGAAATTTGGCCCCATATGATCAACCATATGAGAAATGTTTAGGGCTGTGAATGGACCTTTTTAAAAGTCAATTAGTCATAGAATACTAATATCATTTTCAAATTCAAATCATCAATGCAAAATCAAATAATAAACTTTACTCTAAGTAAACATTACGTAAATGGACATGCATACACATGAACACAGTAACGAGGAGAAAACACCTTTGGGGGAATCATGATTACCAAAAAAAAAAAAAAAAAAAAAGCAAACAATCAACTTACCATCCAGAACGAACTGCGTGCTGAACAAGGCGGATGCTAAGAGGTGCATATCCCGAGAAAACATATGCAATATCATTTGGGCTGTAAAATAGACATCAACTTAGCAATTTATCAACTATGAGGAGGGTAAGAAACGGACTGAAGGATAAAAAAAAGTATTAAAAGGTTAATCGTGCTCACAAATTTAAGTAGAAAGAACTAACTAAAGATGTCCAAGGACAAATGCATTTCCAAGTTCTCAAAAAAGGAGGCCAGTCATAGTCCATTTGAAATATAAAAAATAAAATACCCTCCTTCAAAATAGATAGTTGAATTGGTTAGGCTTCTTTTTCTTTTCTTTCCTTTACCCCTGTTTTTTTTGGGTGGCTTAATCTGGGTCAAACAAATCCCATGGTTTAAGAGTTGTTCAATTTTGTTCCTTATAGAAACCAGAAACCATGGCCCAGCTTCTATGTGTTTTATCTATTTATTTCAAATGTGCAATGCAAGAAAGCGCATGCCTATGAAACCAGTCGGCCGAAGGTTCAGACACCCCCCCCCCGTTAGCAAAAGAAAATGGCTAGATTATGATTTATGAGTTATCGCTATTAAGTCAACTTTAACAGATTTCTAAAATTAAGCTTTTCTAATATAGATTAGGACACTTTGTCATAGGCTCATAGCCTGGGACAGGGTTAGCTTAGTAAGGTGTCAAGCTACAGTAGGACAGGTAATCACAACCTGCAGAAGAGGGAGGGATCCCTTTTCCGTTGGATCTTCTATATATATTATTATTAAATTAGTTGGTTAGTTGGGACTACACTCCATCAGTATCCTTGGTGAATCTCGGTGCAATGGTTAAGTTGAGCCATAGCAAGCTGTTGATTGCAGGTCCAAAACTTGGAAACAGCATCTTCTGTGAAGGGGGTAAGATTTATGTACATTTTCCTTCTGAGAACACGTAATATTGGGTGCCATGTGCACTAGGATACTGTTTACAAATATTAAATACATTGTAAGTGTCTGACCTAAAAAAAATAGTGTAAGTGCTAATCCAACCCACTCCTGCCCTGAATTTTGTAGCAGAGTGTATATAGAAACCAAGCCGCTTTGGCCAGGTGGACTTTTTAGGTCCTAGAATGCCTTGCCTTTATTTGAGCAAAATACCATTTAAGTAAATTATTTGTTACCTCATTTAATAAAGATACTATTCATAAATAAACAAATTCCCACCCCCTCCCCATGGATTCAAGAACAAAGGGTGAGATTTTCGACTTTCTAATGGTGGGGTTTGCTCAAATCCAAGAAGATCTAATAATCTCAGTATGGTAGAAGATTGCTAAAAATAAAAAAGTATGGTAAAATATTCATCTGTTTTAATATTAAAGAAATATATTTTTTCATTCAAAGTAATTTACCAACACTCCTGCACATGCAATAAGGTCTGATTGGAACATAACCTCTTCAATATGAATCAGATTGAAGCAATGGTTTTGTTGGGGAACTGGCTTCATATTCCATCTAATGCAAAAAGTCTCATTTAAAAATATGCTATTTGGTGCATGTCTTGCAACCTGGATCAATATGATGTAGAATCAAAGGCTAGACAGATCACAGAAGAATACCATGGTTCGAGGACAAATGGACGAGGCAAGCAAAAGCCAGCCAATTCAGTGCAGCTGGTCTTCGACAAGGGCCAACAGAGGCCAAACACTGTTTACATTACTGTTCAGTGGAAATAATCTTAAAAAAATTGAAGGGCCAAGATCAGATTATATGAAGATTTTATTCTTGGGAGATTTAGGAGCTTAGTTTGATTTCTATTTTGGTAGTATCTATTTTAGTTATTAATGTATATGGCTGAAATATAAAGCCTAATCATTTCTATTTTTAGTAACTATTTTCCGTAAGATTTTATTATCACTAGATACTAGGTTATTGGTTTCTACTGCCAGTCTACTTTCTATTTCTTATAAAGCTTTATCCAAGCTATAAATAGGCCCTTTCATTGCAATAATAGGAAAGACTTTTGAATAAAAACTGAAATTGCAGCCCAAGTTACCTTTGCTTATGGAGTAATCCATGTTCAACAGCTGAGATAGCTGTGGGTGGGAGACCAGAGATAGCCAATCCCCCTACACCCCCTTTCTTCTTTTCTAACTTCTTATTACTTTTCCCCTATCTTTTCCTAGCTGTTACTGTTTGTACCTACAACAACCAAGTAAGGTCCCAAACTGAAGATCAGAATTCATCCTCATTTGATTCCAGAGGCTGCTACAGCTGTTACCCATTATTGAAGGCTGTTGATATTCCTTGCAATTTGTGAAGATCATAACCAAACAACTCTTGGTCAAGATTCATTGAGATTAGTGTTTTCTATTGCTGTTTGCACCGGCACTCGATCCCAATCCAGGTCCATTCCATAGGCTGGATTGCTTCACATCAGTTACCGCCTATTTCTGGACTTTGGTAGACCTGAACCTGTGGTTCCCTACTGGAGTTACATGGAGCTTGAATAACATACTGGGACTGCTCCCCTTGGGTTTGCAGACTTACATTACAGTATGGATATGTATCAGCCCGCGTCGTATTGTTTCAAAAGATGGGTAAGCTTCCATTTGGAACAAGGCTTTTGGCTTGAATCAATATATAGCTCACACAGTCTATCACTGTGAGCACCATTTTAATGCACCTTGATTTAGAATATTGTCTTGATAACTCATCATCTCCTTTTTTGAGTGGTATTTATAATATTATCATATCATCTTTGAGTTTTCAAACACTAACCTTGCTGATAAAGTATAAACACAAAGAAAGTAAACAATATTACCACAAAATATTTATAATCAAGTATTATAGCAGCCTTACAATGCATCAGAATACTGTTTATGATGTCTTAAGATCCTAATGTAGCGTCCCACTTTAGGCACAGCGGGGCACATGACCCATATGTATGGTACATATGTGACACATACTCACCCATTTTTTCTAGCATCGGATTTACTTTCTATTTGCCATTTTCTATTATTCACATGTATTTAGGCTAGGATGCATCTTCTATTTTACACGTAATCTGTTATTCTGTTAAGAATATCCATCACTTCTCCTTCATCTCTCTTATCCCTTCTTCTTCCTTGGTTTGCTTATTGCTCATTGTAACATGGTATCATAACTTTAGGGTAAACCAAGAACTAGTGCTCTTACTTTATGCAGTTTTTCCTGTGCTTCAGATTTCAACTAATTCTACTGCAGCTTTGAAGCTACCTATGTTCTATTCAGTTCCTTATTAATTGGCCCTCCAAATCATGAACTAGGACCTGTCTCTCTATCAAACATTAAGCCTTATATTTCAGACCCGAAAAAAAAAATAAGCCTTACAAGGATTACAAGGTTTTATGAAGATAGAACAGACTATAACACCCCACAGTTGAGATTACTGGCCTATTTTTCCCAGTTTCTGCAGTTCAAGTTCCTGCTGATTGCATCCTCCCACCAGTTGATGTTTCTGCCTGTTTGAGAGCTGCTCCTACCTAATAGAGGACTCGATCAAGTTCTGGAGCATTCCAACAGCATGATCACTTTCTTCTGCTCCTCCAAACTCCCTGCAGAAGCCCTGTTTCTTGAGCATTTTATTGACCTACTTCCGGTAAGCCCGCGTCCTCTCCTCTGCTTATTTTTGTGTTTTTATTCCTCTCTAACAGCTGCTCATCTTAGTGTTGATATACTCAAGTTTTTTGCTGATTAAATTTCTGGATACTACACTGCAGCCGCATCTATGTGCACCAATCAAAGGGATACAATCCCTTTATTCCTCATTACTCATTATACTGCTAAGTGTGTGGCCCTTCTCTAAGGTCTGCCTCCATCTATCATTCACATGCTCCAATGACGACTGACACTAAGGCCACTACTGATTCTCTGCATATTCAGACGAAGGCTGTCAAGTTGAGTTGTAAATATGATCATTTACTTAGGGCTTAAGCTAGCCAAGCCTATATACATGCCAGGGGTAAGAATAAATACCTCACTGAGGAACACACACACCCCTCTCTCTTTAGTTCCAGACTTTTAAGGACCTACTACCTTTGCTGCTCACAAAGAGTAGATTCATGAATACTGTATGATTAAAATAGGGCTATGAAACAGTATTGAACCCTCTATCATTTGTCAGGGACACTCTTCTAAATAAGCTCATCATCATTCCCTTAATTTCCTATTGGGATCAGCTGGGTGACATGTTTACCAAGTTATTATCCGGACCTACATTCAGAAGTGGCTGTTTCAAGTTGGGCATGGGAGATTTGTATGCTGCAGCTTGAAGGTGTTGAGATTGTGATGTGGAATACCACTTTATTACTGTGGGGGCACATGACTCATATGTATGACAGTGGTACATATGTCAAGCACAAAATTATTTCATCTTCTAGCATGAGATTTACTAGCTTTTCTATTTTCTATTTTCTATTTACTATCACACATGTACTTAGGCTAGGATGCACCTTCATTTTTACATGTATTCTGTTTAAGGAAGTTTCTTTCATAAACTGTATACATGTTTTTCCAATTGAATGACACCATGAGTGAAAAGGCTGGTAATTCTGATGCAGCCCTCCTCTCTCCCTTCTTGTCTATCGTATGTCTTATCCACCCTTCATGATTTATTTATTGCTCCTTATCACATAATACAATTGTCTTGCAGAAACCATCAAATGGTATGTCAAAGGCTATACCAATGGAATTATATAATTATGCGACTGGTAGAAATTCCACCATCTACCAGTCTGATACGTCAGACTCCCTGAAAAGAAAGAAATTGGCATATTTAATGTATAAAAGATAATTCCCTTCTTCTTCTGGGGGTCTAATAATGGTATCTTATTCACCCTAAAAAAAAAGAAAATATTTATACTTGGCAGTGTCTGTATCCTCAACAATAAGTTGTAGTGCACGTTTGATGGTAGGCCAGTTGGTCTTCATGTCCTGCAAGGCCCACACATAATATGCTTTAGCAACACTTAAATGAACCCACTGGAAACACGCTTACTTGATTTTCCAACAAAAGCAAACACTTAAAATGAATCCAACAAGCAAGACCTTGTTGACATCAGCTAAATATCATGAGTTCTACATTACTTTCTTTTTACATACTTTTTCCTTTTCAATTTTTCCGGGTTACTGGGACGGAATTTATTGCAGAAAATAAAATGAAAAAAAATTTTTGATAGAAATCGCAGAAAATAATAACCAAATAAACACAGTTTTTTATGTCATGATACCTGTTTTTTAAATAGTCCAGCTTTCTCCAAATTATTCAGGGTAGCCATGTGCTCAAATCCATAGCTGTGAAGGAGCTCCCTCCTGAGCCAAGAGAACAAATATAATAATAAAAAATTAGAGAACACAAGAAACTATCTTTGCACCTGAAGATACATGACTTAAAGAAGAAAGAAAAATCCCATGCATATGAATCTTACCTCAAGTAATCAAAGTTCTTTTTAGGCAAACCTGAATTTGTAATTGAAAGCAAAACTAGGAGACGAAGGACATTGACAATTGGCTCTTGCTTATGGATCAACTCTTCAATGTATTCAAAGCATCTGCATTGATTACCATGTCCATAAAAGTATGAGATATTCCACCAAAAAATCTGTAATATAAAAAATATACCCGCAAAAAAAAAGGGGGATATGTAACAAAAGCAATTCTTATATGAAACATCAAAATGAATAGTCTTCTTTAAGGGTTAGCATGCATGGTAACACAGTTCAAAATCTCAGTGAAATTTTGCTGAGATATCAATATCCAAAGAGAATACTGTAATAATTCCAGTCAAAACTCGGTACTCCATTGAAATTCAGCCATATTATGTACACCCTGGTCTTTGGTGAAATGGTATAACCCACTAATTACAAAAGCATTCTTTCATTTGTTTCTGGTACATTTGCATACTGATTTACTTTCCAGATTTCACAATTTCTCTCACTGAGTTAATCTGACTGTTCAATCATTGCAGTTTTTTGGGAGTTCTGTTAGCCGGACGTCGAACCAGAATTTGAACCCCAAGTCCCAACTGATACGGTTGACTTTTTGCCTCTTGACTTTTTCTGCTTTGGGGTTTTATATGAGACCTTGTATGAGCGTTGTACAAAATTTCACCAAATTCCAGACATTTCAACCTTAGCAATACAAAATTCCAAGGCAAAATCAAAATGAACACAATTTTGCCAAAATTTCAGCAAAATCCCACTTGACAATTGACATCGATAACCATGGTGGGAGATCTCACAAGATATCTCGTTTTTTCACATAGGTGAGACAAGATGGAGGTCCAGAGCAGGCAGTTGGGATATCTCGCCATATCTCGCCCTGGATCTCGCTGGAACTCTCAACTTCTCAACTTTTGCCTTTTTTTATGGATTTCGGCTGAATTTTCACTAGCAACTAATCTTAGCACATCTACAACATCGAAGGAAAATCAATCATTCTCTGCTTGTTTTATAAACTTATGATTTAATGACTTATATAGGACTTCTAATGGTGTATAATTTTATTATTCTATTCTTGAAAATTAAGATTGTGATTGTGATACTCAAATGGATGGAATTTTGATAACATTTAGGTTATTTGATGCATTTGATACACTTGCTTTTCATTTATATGCCTTAAAGGTTCTATAGTACATGTTGTACAACCTTGCATTCCCTAATCCTACAACATTTCAGTTTTACACTATAGGTAGACTTAGAAATCATACATAAGGTTGTTTTCTGACAAATCCACGGCCACCAATGTGTTCAAAAGGCCTTAAACAGGTTAAATACCAAGTTTCAACCCAATTGAGACCCTAAAACCCACCGAAATGGGCCACCGAGTTGACGCCAAAAATTTGTATATCTCGACCGAGATCTTGCCGAGACGGTCAACATCTCAGTTTTTCAAGGAGGCGAGAGCGAGATCTTCTACCATGATCGATATTTCACGATAAATTGAATTCCTATCCAGCAAAATTCCGCCCCCTTCTCGATTTTGCTCAACTTTTGCTCAAATCTCTTGATTTCTTGAGTGGATCTTCTTGTTCTTGCATGGATCTTACCGGCAAACACGTGCCTGGGTGGACTGAACCTCATTTCAGCTAGATTTGGGAGTTTTTCATCCTTCAGGTATACCATTCTTCTCTAACCTAAATTTTTTAAAATGCATGGGCCGATCTACAAACTCTCGGATTTGAAATTTTTTTCGCGAAGTGGATTAACTTTTATTTTTCTATGCTAAAAATCCTATTTTCCTATATAGAAAATTTTAGAAATATATATAACATACAACTCATATGGTGATGGAATAAATATATGTTGAATTCCATTAGGCGATCTACAGTCTCAAAGAGTCAAAATATTCCAACCCCATAATTATTTATTGTTATTGACTTATTGTGGACTTCAGATATCTTGTATGATGTATCTTATTAATTCATCCCTTGTAATACTTAAACTGAGTATTGACTTCTACATTCTACTTGTACATTGAATTCTACTTCGTTATTGTACTCGTTCTTGTATTTGTTGTTGCATTTTAATGAAAATTTTAGTGTTCTCTTGAATAATATCCATATTTACATCTATGAAAATGCATGTTCCAGACTTTAGTTTTTCCCACATACAGCTAGGCATGTTCAGATCAAGAACACCACTTTCAATTACGTTTTAGACAAAAATAACACTTCTATTGTATTTATTTGCCTCAAATTAAGCTGTACAGCAGAAACACGCAAAAAAAAAAACATAAAACCCACAGAAACAGGGCACCATACCATGTTTTGCCGAAATTTCAGCTGTTTCGACCATGAAAAATGAAATTTTGGACACCAGTTATGAGGGGTACCCTACCTGTCTGTCAAAAATAATATTTCCATTGCTCTCTATTACAATCACCATGTGACATATTTCATTAAGTTTACCATCACATGCTAACTCCATAAGTAAACTGTTGGTCTTCTAAAGCAATAGCCATGAGTTCTTCTCCTTGTCAGCAAAACAACCAGACAATTGGGACACTGATATGAAAAATCCTCATACCTCTTGTGCATGTGAGGCACTATATCTCAACCCCTGGCTTTGAAGGTCTAGCTGAACCAAGCTGAAGGAGAGAATAAACTTGGTTTGGTCATGAAGATGCCATATAAAAACCACCAACCCTGCTTGCATGAGGACTTCAACTGTGGAGGAGGTTGCTTGCTTTGTGATGCAGAATTGAAGACATATTTACGAAAGAAGAAGCCCATTGGGTTAGGCCCATCAAAGGCCTAAAGTTGTCAACTGAATCAGCCCATGGCTTTCATGGGCTAGGGCTGTTTTGTGGGTTAAAGTTAGCCCACATATGTTGAACTTCATAGTTTAGACCTAAGCCTAAATCTAGTTTTTGGAAAGTCAATAAAAGGGGCTTTAGTTTGAAAATAAGAGAACTCATTGTCAAAGGAGTTCTCCTTTGTTAAGAGTTAGATAGTAGTTGAATTATTAATAGGTAGGTGGTGTTAGCTAGTGGTTAGATGTTGCCATTAATGTTTATGTCTCTTTAGAATGCTATATAAAGAGACTTATGTAAATGGTGAAAAAACAACTTGTGAAATGAAATCAAATTGCTTGCTAGCATTCCTCCTCTTGGAGAACCCTTGTGTTTGATCAAGGTAGATTGGTGTTTGATCCAATCGATCCACCTTCCGGTGAGAAGCCCGAGTGTTACATGTTACTTTGTTGTCCTTATTGTTCTCTTAATTCTCTTATATTGTTCCATCCATTCTTCTTTATAGCATACTGCTATTTTGAAGACCTAGTTAGTCCTTGTTCTTAAACCAATATCCTTATTCTACCACTTCGGTTTTCAGCCTTCCATTATATCTGAATTTTATCTATCTTAAGTCTATCAAATCTGAAGTTGATTCCCTGTGAAAGGTCCTATTTGGCTACTGTTTTGATCATTCAAATATAGTACTACATTACTTTGACTGTCAAATTTGACAACCAAGTATGGAAAGCTCCTCCAATTTGAAGGCATACAATGCCTCTTCATACTAAATTGATCCACTTGATATGCTACCTGTGAAGCTCCTCCATCATAGGTAGTCAATTAAAAGCCAATTTGGCGCTAATTTGTAATTTGAGGATGCTAACCAAGCCCAAAATGTGCCTGTAAAACTCCTTGCTATGACTCAAAATTAGATCAAATGACTATACGGTAAATCTTGTAACATGTTGCTACAGTCAAATTGTACAGCCTCAGTTGCCAAAAAGCGCTTTTCACAGTCTTTTGCATTCCAGCCAAGGGTTTATCCAATTCCTCAAGTTTGATTTTGTAGCAGGAATTTATCCAAAAACGAGGCACAACTTTTAGTTTGCTACAGCAATAAAATCTCACTTTCAGTCAATCCATCCACTTTCAGCTCCAAAAAGAGCAACATCAAAAGGTTGAGCAGCCTCATATTGTGCGCCTGATGGCAGTGTTGGAAGATAATATGGAGTCTGCAGGACAAAACTGGAAGAATCTAAGCCAAAAGGGACTCTTTGTTTATCTGCGGATATCGGTTAGTCAACGGAAGCTAGCACTAGTAGGGCAGCCATCATAGTCTGGAAAGGAATCTAGAGTCCTCTTTGAATGTGTCAACATAGTCCATGAAGTTGGCAATATCTACTCTTATGTTTCCTCCTTATAAAATTCAAGCAACAGGAAAACCTCCCAATTGGGCACCACGGTATGGGTTATGAATGTTTTCAGATTGATACAGATTGATGCAACCACAGATTCCAAGAGCCTGATTATGGAGTCTCAATGGGTCCATTTAAGTACTAATAGCTTAACAATGAAGAGTAATCAAACTTATGAGACATTGGTATTCAAGACAATTGAAATTAAAGAGTTTAATAATACAGGGTTAATAGAGAGTTAAACATTGAAAGGAGGGTAGTTCTAGCACCCAGAATAAATGAGTGAAAAGAATCAACGGGGGGACATACATAATTTAAAAACATGCCTTCTTCTACCTATCAAACACCTCAATATAGAATAAAGGGAGAGATAATCTGAAGCTATTTCAGCAGAGACAACTAGGCCTGAGTGTAGAACCTTTTCTCACAACTGACGCATGACTATTGCTGGATTTCATAGGATGCATTGCCCTTAAGTAGCAATGCTCCATATTTGTTGACAAAAGGACTAAGTGGGAGGGAGATTGAAGAACTCTCTCTTCGCCCTTAGGGTTCAAGGGAGGTCAGTGTTTAGGTTGAAAAGGAACAAGAGAAAAGAAAAGGGAGACATAAGACAAACAGGACGGTGAAACTAACACACCTACCCTCAGGTAAAAGGAAGGAGATCGCACAGCCAAGTCCTGGCTTCACAACTCACAGTGGCAAACTAAAATAAACTATTCTCGTTCTGTATAAAATAAAGGAAAAAGATTCCTAATTGACACTAAGACTAAACTGAAATGTAACTCTACCTTCTAGCTTATCTAAAACTGAAATAGGAACTTAATATAGATAGGCTCTTGTCCTATATAATCTACCATTCAACCACAAGAAAATCAAGTCTACATGACTAACCACCTAAGAACATAGACCCCAGCCCAACCTTGTCGGTCCAAAAACCCAGGTTGGATCTGTTTCAGTTTAGTCCAGGTTTCCAGAATAGGTCACATCAGTCCAGCAACAATAGAGTTATGGCATCAAGAGTAGTTTCTACTTTCTTCCACTAGATATTGTACCTTTTCTGTCTTTTTATGATTTAGCAGAATCCTTTTGCACTTCCTAGTGGCTCAAAAGAGCTTCATAAATTTTTTAAGGGAAATGAGATGGCGTAAATTCTTTCCTCCTCCATCCCTCTTGTAGGCATCACAGGGCCATAACCAGCATATTAGCAACAGAGGTGAAGATGATATGCACAAGCAACAGAGGCGAGGCTGATGCCCAACCCCAGAGCTTTCTGAACAAAAACCAAGGACCCTATGAGCTGTACCCGGAGTGAAGGCAGAAGTATAGATTACTCTTACATGTCATAACTCTGAGCCTCCACAACCATGTGCTCTATGTCAAGCTGTGCCAGGAATGAAGACTTTGACGTAAATGTAGACAAATGCTGAGCCAGATTGATATGCCTCTGAAGCAATTACCACCATAATAGAATCTAAGATCATGAGTAAATGACTTCCCATTAAAAAAGAGATGGAGAGTCTCCAAGAACATACTTACAGTAATTTCCGGTAAGGAGTTCAGCTTTTTGACGAAGTCCTTTAGTTCAGATACTGTCTGACTCTGATTCTGTTGAGAAAATATAGCATTCAATTGAACTTCTTCATTCAAAAGCTTAATTATGCCAAAATAGAAGCAAACATAATTTTTTTATGAGACACATCCCTATGCAGATTACTATTTTAAACAAAAGTTCCATTGTATAAACCATTGGAAAAGGTAGCCAGACCGTTGACTGTAACAGCTGAACAATCTGATCCTCTGTCATGAACCTCTAAGGCCCCAGAACTGATGATCAGCTACGGTCACGAAGGAGAGCTCTCGAGATCTCATTGAGATCTGGTGAGAAATCTTTGTTTTTCCATTAACCAAGACGAGATGATGTGCAAGACAAGACAATGCACTTAGCATGTAAGGTCTCAAGTCTCAATTCTCAAATTGCACCTTTGATGAATTATAATTGGATTATCATTTGAACTTTGTAATTTGAACTATAAACATGTATAATCTGTTAGACTTGTTCGAATTTTGAACTTTGAGCATTAATATACGAGTATATGATGTGTATAATAGACCTCTTAGGTTTCACTTCTGTATAGTCATTTCCAACTTGGGGTTCAAAGTGAAACTCACACTTGCACTATTTATTTCCTCATAAATTTGACGTCACCAGTGTGTTCAGAAGAGTTGAATTAGGTTGAACAACAAGTTTCAACCCAAACGACCACTAAACCCCTCAAGTTGGAAAAAAAAATCCACCAACTCAGCAAGATCTTGAGCCAACTCTCTTTTTGAGTTTATGAGATGAGCCCCAAAATCGAGAACTTGAACCATGCATCTAGATCAGACAGACCATATGATGGCTCACATTTGGGAAAAAGTAAATTTGTGGTAAAAACTTGGGGAGCTTAATTCCCCTGTTTAACATATATACAAGTTATCAACTGCCTTCTTATTGACTCACCGTGGGCATCATGTGACCCCAGTTTTTTATTGGATCCATTAGAGAAAAGTCTGGGGATTTCTTCTTTTGGGGGGTGAGGGACAGGGAATTTGGGTGGGGAAGGAGCTGAAAATAAGTTATAAACTATTTACTGACTTACCGTCTTTGTCACTTCATAATCCTGCTTCATGGATGTTGCTTTTTGACGAAGAACCTGCAATCATACAGCCAGTGGCAACTAAATACAGGCTAAAAGACGAATATGAAAGCTTGTCTGATTTAGAAACAGGAAATAGCTCATAAAATTTGACTTCCAGAAATTGAGTGCACTGGTACAAGTTGAACCTGAACAACAACTTCAAAGTTGAGATCCCGTATCTCCTTGAATAGTTTATCACTGAAAATATTTTAAAAATATGGACCATTAAAAAAGAAAGACACTCCTGCAGATATAAAGATAATAGTCAATGCAGGCATAGCTATAATATTGTTCTCTAGCTCATAAAATCTTAAAGAATCCTGGAATGCCTGGTTGAAGCAACCAGAAGACATTCTGATTTCCGACCCTAAAACAGGTTGGTTGGCACCAAAACACTTTCCAAATAAATTCTCCTCATGTTCCTCTACATCAGACACATGTACTTAGTGGATCATGAAGAAGTGCAGCAGTTGATTTTGAAAAGCAAGAAATGCTTGTCTCATCTTAGGCTCATAGAGCACATACATATTTGATGCAGCCATCATGTCAGTACCCCTTGATGCTCCTATGGTATCACAAGCATTTAATGTCCACTCCACTTTGTGGTTCCTAGTTCCTACCAACTAATCTGTTGAACCTTTTCCACCAGCTGTACTTCAATGGCCATCTTCCAATGACTTTATTTCAACAGCTCTCTTCTGATAGTACTTCTACGTTTTTTTTTTTTTTTCACTGAAATGTCAGCATATTTCACACCCAGCCTATCAACTCTACTGAACCCATCAGCCACCCAGAAAATATCAATTATAAGGTCATCCAAAAAACAATAACATACAACCCACTTTTCAGCTGCTAAACCTCCAAGGTTAATATCCCATAGTATCTAATCCACGCCGTTAACAGCTCACTGGTCCAAATTTCTTTTTGAGAAACCCTGACTCTTAAATTCAGCATCCCAACTTAATACCGTCTTTATGTGACATTTCTTGAAACAATTTCGACGTTATTAGCTCCGCAATCTTACCATCCACATCTTAGAAGAATGCAAAACAATGATGAACAAGGAGCCAGTGAACCACAAATAGGCTCAGGAAGCAAACCCCCTCCCCTTCCAAATTATGTGAATAGTGTCAAAAAAATCAGCAGGAACACAATATAGTCCACGGTTCAAAATTTCGCAAAAATCCGCTAGTTTTGGACCATGGTGAAACAAAATTTGGGTCAAAACATGAAACTGCAGAACTTCGGTGAAATTTCGTGAGGTACTCATCGCAATAGTTTAAGATAAAAGAAAGCATATGTAAGCTGGACTTCAGGCGAAATTTTGCTCACTTCAAGCGAAATTTCAACCGTAAGTCTCAGCTTAAAATTTCTTCCTCCAACTTGGATTTTGGTATATTTTGATCGGGCTTCTTGCTTTTCCGCATATTATTTCGTGGATCTTGCCGGCTAATGCGTGGATCAAGCCTCGTTTTAATTAGATCTTGAAGTTTTTCATCTGTAAGGTATATCATTCTTCCTTACATGGAAATCTTTGAAAATGCATGTTATACAGTTGTTAGATGGGCATGAAAACAATATATGTAGAACATCGTGGGCCAGTCAGAGTCTACAAACTCACAGTGTTGAATTTTTCTTTCATAAAGTGGATTCTTTTTTATTTTTGTGTGAAAAAAATGTATTTTCCTACTTATAAAATGTAAAAACATGTACGATATACTCCTTGTATGGTGATGGAATAAATATATGTTGAACTTCATGGGTCAATCTACGGTCTCATTTTGTGGAAATATTTTTCCACTCAAAAAATAATTATTTCATTATTTAAAAATCAGTAAAATAATTGTGAAAAAATATGGAAAAAGGTCTTTCAAATTATAAGAAAATATGAAGTGGCTTTCAACGTCTTTGATGTCTTTGAAGTGTTGTCCATATGGTTTCATTGCAAGTTTTGCTACGGGCGGCCAATTTTTATTGCCAAAAAATTTTGAAAAAATAATTTTATATTTTAAAAGAATACCTAAACAAGGGAAAAATTACTAGTTGGGTACATCATTGTTTCTTTGCTTCAAAAAGAAAGTATTTTGATGGTGTTCAACTTAAGCAATCATTTTGTGCATGCAACAATGATCATGTCTAGGAGTAGGAGGCAGTCAGAGCCACATATGCAGGACGAGGGTGGTTCCGTCCCCCAAAGCAGGGGGATGACAAAGAGGAGAGGCGTGATGAGGGTGGAAAGCAGATACTAACTGCTTTAAGACCCAGTGTAACTTCTGTGACTGTCAGAGATGGGAGGTGGCATCAGTAGGTTTAAGGCACACCTCACCAACAGTTTAAAGGATGTTGTGGTGTGCAACATGGTATCAGTAAAGGTTGTACACACAATGAGAGAGTTGGAAAAGGGGGCAGAAAAGAAGAAAGCAAAGAAATTGTGGTGACCACACTTGATGAGGCAGTAAGAGGGCCTTTTTCTTACCCCGGTGATTCTAATTTCGATGAAAACGATGATGATGATTCTAATTTCAATGAAAACGATGATGATCCCGTTGATGTATACAACCAAAAAGGCCAAGTAGTTGAGGCGTGCGATGGCAGAGAGCACGACATTGTTGCATCAGGAGCAGGAGAAGGCCGAAGGCAATGCAAGAGTTGGTCCCTCTAGAGCTACAAGAGCTGGACCATCTAAGTCTAGTGGTGTTTTTGGGACGTTTAGGAGGTCTCAAAGTCAAAGGGTTGCTCCTCCATCAGCAAATATGCCATGACGATAAGATCCCATACTAGAGCAGGATCCAGATGTTTTCAACCCAAGATCTCAGTAGCTTGGAAGAATATAAAGGGCAAGGTGAAGGAGATGCTGGCTAAGTGGATGCTCTTCAACACCATTCTAGCCAACACAAACAAGGCCCTTACTATCAAGCCATGATTGACACCATTACATAGGCAGGTCCAAGTTAATTTGGCCCCACCCCTCATAAGGCCATGACCAAGCATCTCACATAGCAGAAGGACGAGCTTATAGAGTACATTGCATCGATGAGACCCCTTTGGGAGACATATGAGGCAACCTAACGTGTGATGGATGGAGCAATCCAACTAGAAAGTCTATCATCAACTTTATAGTGTATTATGATGGAAGGACCATATTGAAATCTATGGATCCATCGAGGTGGGTGAAAGACCACGGGTACATTTATAGGCTCCGGCAGGAGGTGGTGGAGTGGGCAGGGATGAAGAATATCGTGCAGATCATCACCAACAACAGCAGTAACTTTAAAAGGGCCGGCGGCCCGGAGATTGATGACACAGTCCAAAGATTACAATGCCTTTTGGACACTGTGTGCAGCCCATTGCATCGACCACATGTTGAAGGACATTGGGAGGGTCAGGATTGTTGAGACTTGAGAGCGTTATGGACAGGGCTAGATAGGTGACGAACTTTATATACAATCACAGCTATGCTCTTTGCATGATGAAGGAGACATGCAAGGGTGACATAGTGCGACCCAATATCACAAGATTTGGCATGAACTGCATTGCCTTACGGAGTATTGAGGGCAAGAGATCTGGGTTGAGATCCATGTTTTCATCTCAGCAGTGGTTTAATTGGAGATGATCCAACACCCAAGGAGGGCCCACAGCACACACTACTATATCATCAGAGGACTTCTGGAAACAGTTGGGATAGTGTTAAAGATGATAGACGCCATTATAAAGGTCATACATATGGTGGAATCTTCCATGAAGGGGCTAACTAAGCCCCATCTGTACGCAGCCATTAAGGTGATGAGGGAGGCTGTATATCAAGCAAATCCAAGAGGCTGCAGGAACTTCCTGAAGATCATAGATGATAGATGGACTGCACACCTTATGCATCTACTGCATAAGGCTGGTAAGTAACTATGCAATTCGTTGGTAATTCATTTAATTAATGTTAAATTCATAGCCTATATCTAATTCTGAGTTTCTAAATTGTACAGCTCACTATCTCAACCCCAAATACCAATACAGCAACTGTTTGGGGTTAAATACAGAGCTAATTGAGGATATGATGGTCATCTTTGCAAAGTTGGAGTAGGACTCAATGCTCCAGTCCTTGAGATAGTAGGTACGTAGGACCTTAGGAGTTACATTTGAATTTTCCAAGAATTTAGCTAACTAATATTACAAATTATTGTAGATCAAGGTTTTCAGGGATAGATTCAACTCCTTTGGTTCAGATGCTACTATGCAAAGAAGGGGATGCACAAATCCAATTTAGATCAATAACTCATATAGAATTATTACATTTTATAAATTATCACATTATCTATTAAGTAATAACCTAATGCTTTTGTTATAATGCAACTGAGTGGTGGGTTCTCTATGGTGGGAGTGCAAAGAACCTCAGGAGAGTGACGATTAAGGTGCTCCCACAGACTAGTTTTGCCACTAGATGTGAAAGGAACTAGAGTACCTTTTCCTTGATCCACTAGAAGAAACGAAACAGACTGGGTTCTGAGTACCTAAATGACCTTGTCTTTGTCCACTACAACATGAGGTTGAAGCTCCAACACATATGAACCCAAGTAGAGGTAACAAGCAGCAAGACATCAGTGATCTTACATATATCTTCTAGGTGGACTCATATGGTGGACCTCCTCGTCGATTGGGTGAGGGATAGGGGTGAGCGGGCATTGGACCAGCCTGGAGGGAGGCCTGACCGATATATTGCTCAATAGTTGGGCGTTGATGTCGATGAGTTCATGGCTGACGAGGGTCGAGTACATGCACAGGAGGCAACTGGTGCTACTATTGCAAACAAGGATTGGCCGATGCCCCAAGGCCCCCAACGCAACGATGAGGTTGTGCCTTCAACATATATGCAGGATGTGGACGAGACCCAACTTCCTAGTCAGACTTAGGCCAGGGGTGATGGTGGTGATGGTGGTGGTGATGACAATGATGATGACGACAATGATGACAGTGGTGGTGGTGGTGGTATTGGAGGTGGTGGAGGAGGACAACTAGAGCATATGGCGGTTCCACCACCAGAGACACAACTGAGCCCCATTAGATTCATCGGGGAGTCATAATTCACGCATGCCCCCCAAATTGAGCACCATAGTGGCATACCTCGTCATAGGGACCAGGGACTCCACATTTAGGGGTTACTCTACAACGCCCTGTGACCAAATCCACTCATCAAAGCAGACAAATGTGGACATGGCTAACTTGGATAACTCAATAGGATCCATAAGCTTGGATAGTCAGGAGAGTGTGGGGTTCACAACATACACGGTTTATGGGTCTGGCTACAAATATGGAAATGAATATGGCGGAGCATATGAAGGCTCATCTGCTAATTTGAGTGGTGTTGCTAAATATGGATCATACCAGTCCACCACATATGAATTTAAGGATGGATTCACATTGTCTTGGAGTCCATTTTTTGTTATACCATACCATAGCCGCCGCCACGACAAGAGCCACAATACCTTAGTCGTTTCCCTTATGATTGATGACACATGACTTAGGATGGGTTGGCTACTTTATGTGGATGATGCTACCTACAAAAGTGCAACAACTAACTTCATGAACAACTTTCGGCATACCATGTCATGGGCTCATGGCTCAGTACATCGAGTATACACAGAGCTCTATGGGTCAAGGGATGGATCCAGCCTGCCACAGCAATTATTAATTAGGTTAGAGTAGGTCTCATGTGTATTGTAATTGTGGACTTCTTAGTCCTTATATATATCTTCCCCGTTCATTTTAAATTTTAATTCATTCATCTACTGTCATGCTATACTGTTTTAACTGTGTACTAACTTTTGAGTTCTACAGTACACTTCTACTCGTATATTGAATTCTAGTTGTTGTATTTGTTGCTGCATTTTAATGAAAATCTTAGTGTTCTCATGCATAATATCCATATTTTCATCTGTTAATGCATGCTCTAGACTTCCAATTTTGCCTGCATACAATCGGGCATGTGTTGATCAATAACACTACTTCAAGTTACGTTTCAGGAAAAAATAACACTTCCATTGCGTTTATTGACCTCAAATTAAGCTGGTCACAAAAAACTAGGCCAAAAAACCCCCCAAAAACCCACCGAAACATGGCATCGGAATTTTAAGGAAAAAAATCCAAAAGTTACGGCCTCTTCGCCCATTTCGCCCAAGGGCAAAATGGCAAAACTAACGCAATTTTGTTCCTTGATATAGTCAATGTTGAAAGGGAAAAAGATGGAATGTCCATGGTGGTTTTTAAACAACTTTATAACATTGGACCTAAGTTTGTTATCTGTGAAGCTGAAAGTAAGGTCACACATAAAAAAGCAACAATGCTAGACACTTGCAGGGAAAGGACCAAATTTTGATTAGGAAACCAATTTACCTTGAATTAAGTGGAACCTTCACTTTTTTCCCCTCTTGTTGGGCACCCATAACAGATGCATCAAGCTCCACAGAACCATTATTGATACGCAAAAACTGCAGTTTAATTGTCAGAAGAAGCTTATGAAAAAATCTAAATAAAGATATGTATCGTGTAGAAAGACCAGTGATAAGTCCTATTGTAAGAAGGGAACACCATGTTTTTTGTGAACTTATAATTATAACATATACTTGCACTTGCAGAGTTTTCAAACAAGCAGGCAGAATGATAAATTCATTAATAGAGCAAGCATACCTCATCAACCAAACCTTCATAAGTTAACTGAGAACACATGGGTGTAACCATGTCCACCTGCATCCAGAACAAAGACTATTACTCTCTAAACATTTTAGATCAGTTATCCACATAACCATTATAATTGATGATTAACTGGTAGTAGGAGGAGACAAGTAGTCACACAGTTACAAAAACCCCCCACCACTCTCTAGTTTATAAAGCAGAAGAATACACTAATCGAATGGGTCTTCTGTTTTTTTGTTTTTTTCTGGGAGGGAATTTGGGAGAGAAGTGTAGGTATATTGATGCAGTGGAATCACTTGAAATGGCCAATTTTATTAGAACTTAGTTTTCCATTTTACGGGATAGTAAAAGGTCTTCTTTTTTTTTTTTTTTCTTTTTTTTTTTTTTTTTTAAACATGACAAGTGTTTTAGTCAGTTTGGAATAGGACTTTATAAATCCAGTGCTGTCTTGAGCAGGTTTCTTTCATTATTTTACTTTCCCAGTCAATTTAGGATACCCTGTTGGTTAAAGATTGAATTAGTTCTTTTTGTATTGGTGCTTGAGTCTTCTATGTAAAGTTCACACTGGGGACCAGCACTATGGACACACAAATTTTGAGTTAATGAATTTAGCTTGAAAGTGGGTGAGCATTGGCATAATGACTAAGCTAAGCTATTGAAAAATTCAGGATGTGGATTCAAACATGGAAACAGTCCGTCCAAGAAACAGGGGTAAGGCTACAAGCACATGCCTCTCCCAGACCTTGCAGTGGTAGAATATATACACATATATATCTATACACACACACACACATATATATATATTAATATTATTTTTCTATTTTATTTTTTTAATTTGGCTTTCCTAAACCCTAAACACTCCAACTTTTCTTTTTTTGGTAGAACAAGCTCAAACTAAATGAATACAATAGAAAACACAATCCATAGATATAATATAATTGGTTGTTGGCTGATTCCTCTGACTGGTTTGAACTCTGTAACAAGGAAGATGAAGTTGGCTTGAGCAAAACTCATTGGTATGAGAGGAAGCTTGAGAATTATAGCAGACAACAACTAAATGCGACGAGATAAAAGAACTGAGGGCAAACTACCCATCAGAGAAAATCTAAATCAAAAGCTTCCTCCTAGACAAAATTACTATCAACAAGCATTTAAAGCTGAAGAAAAATTGAAGCAGCCAGACATACAGAGTTCAGTTTGCAAGTTGGAGTGTTGCCAGTGTGATATCAACAATGTTAAAGCACAAGCTGAGCTTAACTTTGCACTGTCGAAGGAAGGACTCGAATAAAACAAGCTTAAAGTTGAAGATAAAGCTGAAATGATCACAGATCACTGACGGTGCTTGACACTTCAAAGACGGAAGGTAAACATGTTGAAAATTCTATTAAAGAGGTATACATTGAAGACATCAGAAGTAAACAAAACTGAACCACTGGAAGATGAGGCGGTGTTCAAGGACACCCCACAAGAAATCATCAACATTATTTGTTCTTGAAGAGATAGAGTTTGTGCCCAATTCTTCAATGAGAAGGCTTCCAAAGCTGAGGATTCCTGTTAGTCACAGACTCACAGTTGATTATAATTGAAAGATAGAGCGCACAGGGTTTGTATGCCACCAAGTTATTTGAAGAGAAAGTTTCATGCGTCAAAAACTACATTCTCAACTGACAAAAATAGGGATTGAAGTGTTTGAGTTCTTCTGTATCTTTTATTCGGAACTTCAGAATCAATATATACACAGCGCTATGTACAAAATAGCAAAATAACCTACCTAGAATAGAAAATTACTATAACAGAAATACCTATAATAGAATATTACAATAAGATCTACTTAGAGTTAGAAAATTACAATAAGAGATATACTCCTACAATAAAATATTACAACAAGATTCTAAGATTTTCCACATCAACATCCACAAGCTGCCAGGGTTCACTATGGTTTGAAGATGGATTTCCTCATTTCCACAACATAAAATTGACTCCTCGACTTGGCAAAACTTGAGTGAAGTATCTTTAAGGCAGGAAAGAATTGATGCAGTTAAATCACCTGAATGGGCCTATTATATACAAAATAAGCTTTGGTTAATTAAGTGTTAAGCATCCGATCCAAATTCTCTTCATTGTAAAGGGCAACTTAATGCTCCTATGACATAGGCATCTGTAACTGTAATTTTTTATGTATTTAATTGTAATTAAATGTTGTAGTTAGGCTATATTTGTATTTTATAAGAAAAATAGTGTTCTGATTCAGTTTCCTAGTAAAATTAGGTCCTTTTTAGATAAGATTTAATTAGGCTTAGATTAGTGTTTGAGGCGCTGATGTGAACTGGATCCAGGATCACCCAAAGAAAGTCCAAGGAGGTTGCCAATACCCTGCGGCCCCCTACCAAGGAATATCGGCCAGCATAAGGGTATTTTGGTATTCTTGGGCCCCTTAGTCTAACCCAATACGAACTAGTTTGATTCAGAGTCCTGTTAGGAGTTAAGATATACTTCTATTTTTGAACTTCAGTCCTTATTTCTCAAGTTATTGAAGTCCTAGTTAGGTTGGGATTCCCAAGTAGGAAAGAATTCCCCTAGTTACAATCTACTTCCTACAAGGATTCCATATCTACTTTTATTTTTCAATTTGGATCCTTCTAGAGTAAGATATGATAGAGTCCTTGTAAGAGTATGAATCTTTTCTTTAGTCGAAGTAGGAGTCCTAGCTTGAGTTATTCTCCAAAGTCAAGTCCTATTGTGTGTTTTAGACTATAAATAAGCCTCTGTATAATGCAAAAGGCAGATTATGACTAATGAAATTAAGATGACATTTGAAGGAGCAGCTTTAAGGTTGGGGGTTCCTAGAAGGGAACTTGCAGCAGCCATTACCTGAAAATTTTCTGCAGAATTTTGAAGAAGATGTTGAATCCTTGCCTCCCTCAATACCAACCGACCCTCACCCCCAAACCAGACTTTGTTCTCTCATCCATTCCACCCGCAGACTATACCAAACCCCTCAAACCCTTATTCCTGCTAGCACACCCCCTCCCTGATGTAAATCATTTCCAGGGGCAGCATAGGGCTTAAGGTTACTTCCCAAACCCTACTACCCCTAAGCATACCAGGGGTATTTCGGTCACTTTGGTAAATTTTATTGAGTCCAAGATTATAGTGTAACTGGGTCCAGCATATTAGTGGGACCCTAGATCTACTTTTATTTTTGCAATTGAGTCAATTTTTTGTAAGTTATTGAAGAGTCCTTGTTAGGGTAGGATTCCTTAGTTGGGAAGGAGCCCTCTAGTGTTGTCCTACTTCTTGCAAGGATCCAATATCTACTCTTAGAATTCGATTTGGACTCTTCTAGAGTGAGATTTGAAAGTTTCTTGTGTGAGTTAAAGTACTAAGAGCTCTATTTTGAATTGGTTTGCAAGTTAAGAGTCCAGGTTTGTTTTCTTTTTGAAAGTTGAGTCATATTACGTTTTACTTCATGTGGGCTTTAAATAAGCCACTCTGGGTTGTAACAAATCAGTCTTGAGTTATTGAATAAAATCTGCGATTGAAGGAAGAGTGGAGTCGTGCAGCTCCTAAGAGAAATCCCACAGCTGTGTGTGGGTGATAAATTTTTGCAATTCTTCTTCAAGTTCCCCTCCTTCAAGCCTGCGGCAGCAACTAAACTCAAGCAACACAGCAGCTTCAAGTCCTCCCATTCAAGTGAGTACAAACCAGCCCCTCCCCAACCCCCTCCTACCCCATGCAACCATCCCTTTCCCCCTCTTCTGTCCCACAGCAGCATCCACCACCCCCCCTCCTTCAAGCCTGAGGCGGCAACTAAACTCAAGCAACACAGCAGCTTCAAGTCCTCCCATTCAAGCGAGTAAAAACCAGCCCCTCCCCAACCCCTTCCTACCCCATGCAACCATCCCTTTTCCCCTCTTCTGTCCCACAGCAGCAGCACACCCCCCCCCCCCCCCAAAAAAAAAAAAAAAAACCTCTAAAACCCTGGATTCTCAAACCCTTTCATCCACTCCCTACCTGTCACGGTTTTGAGAAATTGGGGATCTGAGAAATAGAGGGAGAGATGGAGAAGAAGAGGGAATAAAAGAGTAAGAGTTTAATGATCTCGATGCTTTCCATTACGCCAGAATGCATTATATAGCACTGGTATTATAGATCTTTACATCTGTCCGTAATACTCTATGTTATGCTGTGTCTAAGGTATACTACAATTAAGTATAATAATCCTGAAGGTAAGTGGGCTGCTTATGGACCCTTGTAGGTCATAATGGGCTTAGCCCAATATCCTGGATATTCATGACATTATTCTCGCCTGGAAAACACACCTTGTCCTCAAGGTGTAAGCCAGGAAACTGCTGGCGTATTTGAGAAGCTTCCTCCCACGTGGCCTCATCAGGAGATAAATCTTCCCACTGAATAAGGAGTTGGGGAACAGCAATATTTACACGCTGCAAACGACGCCGAGCAAGTATGGCCAAAGGGCGGAGCTGTGGAGCGGGAAGAGCAGGGAGCATCATTGGTGTGCCAGCATGTCCAACACACGGTTTGAGCAAGGATATATGAAAAACAGGATGGCTGCAAGAGTACGCAGGCAGTTTAAGCTCATAACCAACACGCCCAATCCGTCGGAGAACAGGGTAGGGACCGTAGTACCGCAGGGAAAGTTTCTGGTTAATACGTCGGGCAACAGTCTATTGCCGATAGGGCTGAAGACGTACAAAAACCAAGTCCCTAGGTTGAAACTCTCGGTCAGTGCGCCTACGATCTACTTGAGTCCTGACGCGATCTTGGGCACGCCATAAGTTTTGTTTGAGCAATCAGAGCATACAATCCTGATCCTGGAGGGTAGCATCCACCGCAACGTTGGGAGAAGCACTGGGGATGTACCTGACGATCGGCGGCAACAAACGACCATATAAAGCCTCAAAAGGGGTACTGTCCAGGGAGGTATGATGTGCTGTATTGTAGGAGTATTCCACCCATGCCAGGAATTTCTGCCACGACTGAGGTACATCACTGACAAAGCACCGGAGGTAAGATTCGAGGCGTAGTTTAAGGGCTTCAGTCTGATCACCGCTTTGGAGATGATACGCCGAACTCATCGCCAACGAAGTGCCCTATAAGCGGAAAAGTTCTTTCCAAAAATTGCTGAGAAAAATGGGGTCACGATTGCTAACAATAGAGCGTGGTAGGCCATGCAATTTAATCACGTCCAGCATGAAAACTTCGGCCACCTTAGTACTGGTAAAGTGTGTCGGCAGAGGAGAAAAATTGGCATATTTGGTTAAGCGTCGACCGCCACCAAAATCATTGACTTCCCTGCAGCTGGTGGGAGTCCGATGATAAAATTCATGGAGACTTCTTCCCATACTCTCTCTAGAACTGGCAACGGCTGAAGTAGGTCTGCCGGTGACGTTTGCATTGTTTTGACTTGTTGGTAGATTTGGCAACGGGCAACATAAGCTTTGGTGTCCTTGCGC
Source organism: Hakea prostrata (assembly GCF_041222555.1). Lineage (NCBI taxonomy): Eukaryota > Viridiplantae > Streptophyta > Magnoliopsida > Proteales > Proteaceae > Hakea > Hakea prostrata. The sequence continues at coordinate 3,116,995 of NC_142610.1, read as the reverse complement.
ATACCCTTCCAATACAGATTGGCCGCGAGTTGTTTGAAGGTGCACGGTGAACCGGCATGACCCCCGTTTGGTGTGGCATGAAATTCAAAGAGGAACTGTGAGCGCAGGGGTGAAGGGGAGGCGAGCACAATCCTGTGGAGGTAATACAAAATTCCATCTTTGAACACATACCCATTGCAGCATTCTGGACAGGTGCTCAATTGCTGACAAATGGCTTGTAATTCAGGTGAAGAACTAACTTCAGCCTTTATTTGCTCAACGAATTTTGGGACCACAATGGTGTAAGCGAGAAGCTCTAGGGCAAGCATGCACGATAGGGCGTCAGCAGCAACATTACTTTTGCCGGGGCGATATGAGATCTCAAATGTGTACCCAAGCAACTTCGAGAGCCATAATTGCTGTTCCAGTGTATGAATAAGCTGCGTGGTAAGTTCCTTTAGGCTCTGATGGTCTGTTTGAATATAAAATTTGCGACCAAGAAGATATTGACGCCATTTACAGATTGCTTGTATGACAAATAGCATCTCATCGAGCATAAGTAGATTCAATTTGGCCGCGTGTGGATAATTTCTTGCTAAAGAAAGCAATAGGATGCCCTTACTGAGAGAGGATCGCGCCGATGCCGATGCCAATGCCGGTGCCGGTGCCGGAAGCATCAATTTGAATAATAAACGGCAAGCTGAAATTTGGAAGTGCCAAAATGGGGGCCTGTGTGAGTAATTCCTTAAGCTGCAAAAAGGCTTGATGGGCCTCTGGAGTCCATGTATTGTCCCTTTTTGAGCAAATTGGTTAATGGGCTAGCCACTGTAGTGTATCCACGAACAAATTTACAGTAGTACCCCGAAAGTCCAAGGAAAGCCCGTACATCCTTTATATTTTTTGGAGTAGGCCAATGTGTAATAGCCTTTATTTTGCCTTTATCCACTTCAAGCCCGTGGGCTGAAATTACATGGCCCAAGTAAGATATAGTAGGTTGCCCAAATACACATTTGGTCCATTTAGCATACAATTTGTGGGCCTACAGTGTACTTAAAACTTGTTGTAGATGATACAAATGATCTGCCCAAGTATTACTGTAGACCAATAAATCATCAAAAAAGATTAGCACAAATTTACATAAATATGGTCGGAAAACCCCGTTCATCATTGTTTGAATGTAGCTAGGGCGTTGGTGAGTCCAAAAGGCATTACAAGAAACTCATAGTGCCCCTCATGGGTTCGAAATGCCGTTTTTGGTATATCTTCGAGCCGAACACGAACTTGGTGATATCCAGACCGGAGGTCCAATTTAGAGAAAACTTGATGATAATCCACACAAAATCACCACTTGCCGTCTTTCTTCTTGACTAGGAGAACAGGCGACGAATAGGGGCTATTACTTGGTTCGATAACCCCAATGGTTAACATCTTTAGCAATTGGGTTTCAATTTCATTTTTCTGAAAATATGGGTACCTATATGGTCTCACATTTACTGGTGCAGCCCCTGGTTGCAAATGAATGGCGTGGTTGTTGTCTCAGAATGGTGGCAGCCCCTTGGGTTCATCGAACACATGGGAATGGGCTGACAGCAAGGCCTGTAGATCCGGGCCCATAGGTACAGAAGAGAGGCCCATATCTTCTTCCAATTCCAATTTAAAATACCAAGCTCCTTTATGGACTGTTAGCGTTTAAGCCCATTATAGGTAACTTCTTGTGGAGTTTGTCTTAGATCTCCCGGTAGTCTAATGGGTTGGCCCAAATGCTTGAACTCAATAGTTAAGCATTGATAATCAAATAGAACATGCCCCAATTGGGCCATCCACTGAACCCCGAGAATTAAATCAGCCCCAAAAATTGGTAAAACATAAGCATCTACCTCAAAAGAATAATTCTGAATTTTCAAAGGTAAGTGTCTTACCAACCCTTCACAGGTGAGTCGTCCTCCACTTCCGACGATCACCGTGGTGTGTGGTACTGTCTCAGTGGCGCATCCCAATCATTGTGCGACGCGGCTTTGAATAAAACTGTGAGTAGCACCCCCATCGACAAGGATCTGCACTGGTTGTCCTTTAATATAACCAATGAATCGAATTGTTGTCGGCGTCGAATTACCGTTCATGGAATGATAAGAGAGTTCCTCAACTATTCCACCCGTATCATTTGCAATGATATCTTCGAGATCATCCCCAATCCCCTTGGAAGGGTCCCCTTCATCATCAAACTCCAACAATAGGAGTTGTTTCACCTTACACCTATGACCTGGAGCAAAACGATCATCACAATTAAAAAACAGACCCTGTTCTCGCCGCCTTTGCATTTCGAACGGAGATAGGCGTTTAATGGGTAAGGTGTTGTGTGTGGGTTGTGGTGGTGATGATAACAATGGTGGTCTGGGGGAAATTGGAATTGGTTTTGAATAGGAACGTCTTGGTTCATTACCATTGGGTTCTACCAATTTGGATTCCTGCAATTTGGCTAAACCCACCGCTTCATGTAAATCTGCTGGTCTAAATGCCAACACATCTTTACGGATATCAAAACATAATCCCGAAATGAAGCAACTCACTACAGCTGCCGGTGGCAATCCCACAACTCGGTTAGAGAGAGCTTCGAAACGACTCTAAAATTCGGCCATTGTGGTAATCTAGGTAAGCTTGAACAGCGTTGCTTGATGGTCTTCGTATGCTGAAGGCCCGAATCACTTCTCTAAGGCACGTGTAAATGCTTCCCAACTAGGCAAGTGGCTATCCTTATACATCCATTGAAACCAATCGAGAGCTAAATAGTCCATATAAAACGCTGATAACTGCAATCATTGTTCATCCTGTGGTAATGGAAGTCGAAGAATCATTCAGCCTTGAATATCCAATTTGATGGGTTTCGTCCATCAAAACGTGGAAATTCCAGCTTCATCGGTGCGCGGTTCTGATTTGAATTTTGGGAAGTAGATCCAGATGGGCGCGAGTTACCTGAGAAGGCAGAGATTTCCGTCACCGGAGATGCTCGCGGTGTTTGGGACATCTGACCACTGAGAGCCATTGTGTGACCAGTTGCGACATCTTGGTCTTTTTCTCCATCACCGTTGCCTGTAACTGACTCATCGAATCCTTTTGCTCAACGACAGCAGCCTGCAACGTATTCAGAATTTCTCCATGTTCAGACGAAACCATGCTCAATTGCTTCAATGACTCATCCATCACACGCCAGCGGGTTCCCTCAGCCATCCGGCAGGTCGGACCCATGTCACGGTTTACTGTGAAATTAGACTGAGAAATAGAGGGAGAGACAGGGAAGAAGAGGGAATAAGAGAGTAAGAATTTAATGATCTCAATGCTTTCCATTGCGCCAGAATGCATTATATAGCACTGGTCTTATAGATCTTTATATCTGTCCGTAATACTCTATGTTATGCTATGTCTAAGGTATACTACAATTAAGTATAATAATCCTGAAGGTAAGTGGGCTGCTTATGGACCCTTGTAGGTCATAATAGGCTTAGCCCAATATCCTGGATATTCATGACACTACCCCTATAGGATCGCACCTTCCCCTACACCTCACTCCTATTTTTAGTTTCCCCATTAAACCTTCCTCCATTAGGTTTTGTAATCTTCTGCAATTCATCTTCATAGAAACCCTAAACCCTAGTTTCATTAGAACTTCACTTAACTCCCTAAACCCTCAACCAAACTTCCCTTTTAGGATTACCTACTCCCATACCTTCTCTACCTCCCTTCAAACTGTATACCTAGCCAACACCTCTAGAGTCCCTATTGAACTAGGAGACCTAATTTTGAAACCCTAACCCTTTAGATGTAAATCTGAAATTAAAAATACAAACAGCAGCATCACTTCTTACCTAGCCAAACCCTAGAATTCGCCTAATTAACCCTAGAAACCTAACATTACAATTTCAGATCTGAAACCAGAATGATAGCAGGTTTCAACCCTTAAGACATAAAACCCTAAAGGTCCTAAGCATGGCTGAATCCTCTATAACCCTAACCTAATCATTACAAACCCTAAACCCACCCAAAACCCTTCCACTGAAGACACTTACAGTCTTAGAAGACTGCTGATTCACAGGAAACAGGATCCTAGAGTGACCTTGATTCTAGGGCAATATTCAAACAACTAAACCCAAGAATTTGGTTCACACTTCACGTCACTCCTCACCCCCCACCCCTTCATCGCAAGTTTCCCCTTTCCCTTTCCCCTTCCCAGACCCTGTGACAGCCCCTCATCCCTGGCCCAGCCTAGATGTCCCCTTCCCTCCCTAGGCCTGGGATAACATCCCCAGCCCATTTCCGCTTTCTTTTTCTTTCTTCTTCTTCTTCTTCTTCCTCTAGCTTGCAGCAATTTTGGAATCTCCCAAAATTAAAAAATCAGAGTTGCAGCCCCACTCTAAACCTTAGATTCCCCTAACCCCTTGACCTAGACCCACCTCCTTAGGATTTAGACACCCTCCCTATCTCTTACCTTCAACCCTAAGTGACAGCCCCTTCCTTCCTTCCCCCCTAAACCTTAGAAAATTCTGCAACTCATCCTCTTTTTAGAAACCCTAAATCTCCTTAACCATTCATCCAAAACATAAACCCTCTTAGAATCAATTTCCCTCAACCCTAAGAGACACTCAACTATAAAACCAATATAAAACTAACCCTAGTTCAAACCCTAGAATCTTAAGAAACCCTAATTATCAAAACCCTAAACTTGAACTTCAAATCTGAAATTAAAATTACAGCAAGGTTTCAGACTTGACTGTCTTAGCACTAGTTCCTAAACCGTAGCCGAACCTAACCCTGTTGCCTTTCCAACCCTATAACCCATATCCAGCCCAATTTCCCCAAATCGTAGGGTATTACAAACCCTAGATTTCTGCTGATTCACTTGAAGAGGATCCTAAGAGTGGACCTAGACCTAGGACTTGCATCAATCAATTAAACCCTAGATCCTGGTTCACATCAGGTGGTTTGAGTCTTGTTATAAACTTTTAAGAAGACAAGCTTGTACATCAATGTTGAGTAATGAATATGCTCCCTTCCCCTTAATTCTGTGGTGATTCAGAATGCACCTAGTTGTGGTAGTTGATCCAATAAATTCTTACTAAGTAAAAGACACTCACTATGGGGGAAGGTAGCACCATGAACTGTTTGGCAACAGAATTATTGAGCATAATAAAAGTAGCCGAAGCAGGCCAACCCATGAACTTTCAAAACAAAATCTGGCCAAAGTATTTAGCTTTCAGCCTCACTAATGAGGTTTTAAGGAAAAACAATTACCTCTCTATCCAACAGAATTAGTGTATTTATCTCTGAAGCACCAACCTGAATCCAACCAGCAAATAATCAGTGAATGACTGAAATCATCGACCCATCAAAGCACATTAACTGCAAAACCAACTTAACACTCAAAACAAAATTTATGATAATTACATCTGACGTGTTGACAGGGTCTTCCCCTTGCATGCGGCTCAGAAGATCAGCAACCCTGGCAGATGCTCTTCCTTTGGCCCTCACATTTTGTATCAATCCAAATGAAAACTGCAACACACAAACCAATAAAAAAACAAAGGAATAAGAGAAGAGAAAGGCAAAAAAAAGGGTAATCATAGAAAAAAGATAACCAAGCCATCCATGTCAGTATGACAGTATGAGATGTATATAACAGATCGGTTGATGCTTTTCATAAGATCAAGATGAATGCAAAACTAAATATGTCACAACAGAAACTGTAGCTTGACAGTTCTAGCATTACACAAATTTCAAATTTCTACATAGCTAGTCCTACAAAGTTTGTGAGGGAACTCCCAACAAGCTTTGGCTAGAAACCTTCGACTGCTACAGCTCCATAGATGAAAAAAACATTTGATAAGCAAATATGGAATGATTTGAGTTAGTTATATAGTCACTTAAAGTAACAATTACAAAAGTTACATTTCAAGTTATGAAACTTTCACTTGCCTTCCCTTTAATTCCCCTTGCAACAATTAAAGCCCTAGGGATAAAGATGCCAACTGGTCATGTGGTACCTGCACCTAGACAGGTGGAGGGGCAAAATGACTGCACCACCCAATGGGAAGGCGGAAATTCCATCCTGGATATGCTTGTTTTCACACACTTATTGGCCAACATACTGGTGCAGTGCCCATGTGACCCAAGCACTGTCATGTTCCCCCCCCCCCCCAAAAAAAAAAAAAAAAAAAAAAAGAACCTGTGATTGTGCTTATATGTTTATTAATTAATTATATTAGCTTGGACTCTTTAGAGTTGACCTTCAGCATTCAACCTTATATAGCTAGAGAAAACTATCTGAAAACAGGGAGCACATAAAGGAATACCTATAATAACAGGCAATACAAACCTCGAGTTTATGAATGGCTTTTGCGATATGCCAAAGGGCGCTTGTATCACCATCAACCTGGAACTCCTATTAAGAACAAAGCACCAAGGCCAGATTTTAGAAGCTCTGATGCAAACAGGAAGAGGGGGACTATAATACTCAAATGATTAAACATCAGCATACTTTATAAGCCGAGTCAAGTTCAAATGACAATACATCCTCGTCCAAGGGCAGTGCGTAAAGAGAGTAATCAGATATAGTCAACAAGTGATGAACTTTTTCTTCCTCTAATATCTGCAAAAACATTTTCCAGATCAAAAGATAAAAAGAAAAGATCTTAGGAGTTACCCATTAAACTTCATTTATTTAACTAAATAACTATCTCACTAAGAAGTGTCCTCAAGCATAATAAGAAGCTATATTTTACATAATTTTTTATTTTATTGTAAACAGCCAATAGGCGGCTCCTCATATTTCAGAAGATTAGCCTTAGCAATAAAATAAAGATTGGAAAACAGGTTAGGGATCCCAGTTCTGAAACTTAAAGAACCCCTATATATTTTGCTTGATAGTTCCCACCCCTCATAGAATGAATACAAATATGATCGGATATGAAACAACATGGCTTCTCCTAAATGCTGCATAAATTTCCTAATGCTGGCACTCAGAAACTTTCAGCAATCATAAATTTAGTACAAAAATCATACAGAGGTAGTTAAAAAGTAAAAATGCCACATAAACAAGTTCAGGAGCAGCTCACCTTCTCACAAGCAACTGTGCGACGGGGAACAAAACAAACAGAGTACTCCCTCTGAAATCCTTTGGAAATATCATGCTGAATTTGTGAAGAGATGAGCTTCATAAAACTTAGCTGAGAGCGAACAATATAGATTATTCTAGTACATTCTGTCAGAATTGGTTCAGCAGATAGATGCCGTAGTTCTACTCCAAGTTCCTGTTGAACATGCAAACACAAAACAGTCAAATACGGTTGAAACTTTGGGTTTCTATTGAAAGAAAGGTAAATTGGACAAAGAACTTGGACTGAATTTTAGGGCTTAGCACCATATGATGGTGGTCTCACTGCAAAATGACTTTTGGTGATTCATCAGACAACCTTAAGGTACACTGGAGAGACACCAGCCCAAAAGTCGGTGTATGATCATAGTATTCATGGACTTAGATCCATAAGAAGACTTTAAGCAGCCATTGTGCCCCTGGTCCAGCCCATCCGGGGCTTAGCTATTTAATTAATTGATTGTTATTCTGATTCCTAGTTTAACCAGGATTTCTTTAACCTGTGATTTTATTCAGCAACTAACTTATTATGGTTCTGATAGAGCTTATGTTTCCAAATTAGATTAGGGGTTGTTACTTCTTCTTTTTATCGACTTAAATATTAAGAGCTGCAGTTTAGTAACAAATATAAGTGAGATTGAAGGGGAAAAAGCATACTTCAGCTTGCTCATTGGTTTGTGAGAGAATATCATGAGATTTCATTGGTCAGAGACCAAAAACATGGTGAGTGGCCATGGATTAGATATTCTAATTTGAGAGAGAACACCCAATCTTTCTTCCCTTCTTTGATTTCCTTCTTTTTTTTTACTGGAATTTTCTGTAAATTTGAATAGCAATCAAAGTATCTACTGTTTCTGTTCCTAAAGTTTGCGATTCCATTGTGAACCAGTAATCATTTGACTAGTCTACATAAATTAGTATCAAATCTATATGTAACACCCTAGATCCATACACTATGAAGATGGAATCCAGTCACATTTCATAACTCATGGGTTACGAAAAACCATGTGAATTAAAGCCAAATAAGAAAACATTCCCCTAGGTCATGTCTTTCACAACATGCAGAAACAGTATCATGATAACATTGTAAAACAATTTGATAATACTAGGACAATCTTCAAACTAGACATAAGTACTGGTGGATAGTATAATTGAGGTTGTTAATATACATTCCAAAACCTAATGAGTAAATATCAAATGCACTTTTTTTTTCTTTTTTTTAGGGGGGGGGGGAGGAAGATGTGAAGAATTAAGAATTACCAAAGACAGAAAAATCACAGCAAACCCCAAAAGAAGGGCAGGAGTGGGGGATGGGAAAGAATAAACATGCAAAAAGAAAAAAATGAGACATATAATGGAAATGCCCCTAGGAAGCAACAATAAGCCTATTCCTTGTTAAATGTCCATTCTCCAAACTCTCTATTTACATCCCAAATCTTATCAATGATAACCATGTTATCCCAAATCCATTTATATAAGAGTATGAAACTATATAGTCAACATGGATCTCTAATGCTGAAACTTTACATTAAGTAAGCTCCACCACGTGGAACAAGGTTGACCTAATTGGGGAGAGCTTGCACCCAATGGAGACATATAAATACCAACCACAAGCAGTATTAGCATATGCATGGATAAAGACTTGAATTAAAAACATAAAGATAAAAGGAAACTCCATAATTTCATTCTACTGGCTAGGTTATGCTGCGATCATTATAATCTATCATTTGCGCCCATTAATAGTTAAAATGATTTCACCTTGTCAATCCAAAGTCTAGAATAACTCTTGATAGATTCCTTATCGGGACAAGTCCCAAAAATAAATCTCACTAAATTACCTGCGAAAGGCTCTATATCAATATCTTGCTGGATTGCATGCTCAGTCAAGTTCTAGAATGAAAAACTATCATTCACGCTTAACATTCTCGAGTATACAATTCTCATATTTCTTTCATTTAATATATAAGCTCCAGAGTGTAAACAAACCTCTAAGATTGAAAAGTACATGATGATATATAACTTAACACTTATTTTTCTTCATCTCATCACCATTATTCAAAAGGTAGTAAACATACAAGTAATAATATTTACTACCAGGTAATAATCCCCTCAGCCTCAGAAAGGTCGTCTCTTTTCAATTTCCCTCACCTACTGACAATACCCAGATTTTGTTGTTGTGTAGGTTTTCTGACCCCTGCTACCAAATGCGATAAACAACCAAAGTAACAACACGTTCACAGACTGCTTTTTCAACTTCTCATTTCTAGCTTGGTAATTTTATTCTGTCGGAGAAGGGTTAAATGCGGCTTGATATTTTCAATTGTTGGTGACACGGTTGCGTAGTGTTATTGATCCAAAGAGGCATTATAAAAAGGGTGATACAAAGTCAAAGACGATCCCCAATTATTTCCAGGCAAGTTAATGGATTATAGCAGTATGTTTTTCGTTCTTTTCTCTGGTAGATAGAAGTATGTACATTGAAGTATACTGAAGACTGAAACACAAAGATAGAGAGACTAAAGAAACGTGCCTTTAGACCGGATGTAGAGACGAGCAATGAAAGTGAGCCAGCAAGCTTTGGATCCAAAACTAAACACTTCTTCCCACGGAACTACAGGAGCAGAAACATTAAATTTCAAAACCCAATGTAGAAAATTCATTCTTTCGGGAACTCAGGCATAAAACAGTGGAAATATAACTCACATTCCTAAGGATATTCAGGAGTTCTTTCTGGGACTGCTCTCTGCATTTCGAGAAGATCGATGCAGACAAATTTCGAGGTCAGATACTTCTGCAGGTGGCAATCTTAAGTTTCGTAGTTCAAAAGTGAAATCGATATACCTGAGAGATGCGAAATTCAGAGGAGCGTTATCTAAATTCGGAATTTGAGCCATTTCAGCTACAAATTGTAGCAGAAACGCTGTTCACAATTTCTCTCCCCTTCCCCGGAGCAGGATGACAGCCGCTCGGAGAACTAAGAATTAATCAGACATGGTTACGAGTTTTTGTTTTGTTTTTGTATAAAGGCGTTTTTTATATATAGGATATTACATATGCCGCGGGTAGGAGTTGAATCTATGGGTGTCAATTTTCAATCCGAACCGTTAAAACCGGATGGAACCGGCTGTAATAGCCCGAACCAATCCTTAATGGGTCATAATTGAGCTGAGGGTCCTCAGCCCGAACGGTTTCGGGCTGGTCAAAACAACTTTTTTTTTTTTTAATTAAATAAATTTTAATATTTTATTTATTTTTTTTTTTTGGTATTTTTTAAATATATTAATGATCCATGAATTTAGGTGTTTGAGACGTTGAGACTCGAGTTTGAGTAGTTGAGAGTTGATTGTTAATACGTTTAACGATTTAAATTTTAAGTTTTACCTATTTAATTTTCAAATTTCATTTAGATTTATTATTTTAAAATTTAAAAGTCTTAATTGATAACTCTTAAGTCTTAATCGTTAACTTTTTAATTTTCAAATTTCATTTAGTTTTATTATTGGGCCCCGGGTACACCCGCCATCCCCCTTCCCGGGTGCGGGGCCGCCCTTGTACTCCCCCTTCCGTTGTCCCCCTCTTTTTTTGTTAACCCCCCTCTTTTTTTTGTGTTGCTCTCGTTTGTTCCCCCTCCTCGCTTGTGGCCCTTTTTTTTTGGGGGGGGTGGGGCTTTTTTGCCGTCCCTCCCCTGGGGTTCTTCTCCCCTGTGCCCTCTGCCGGTGGTTTTCGTTCCTTTGGTTTTCTTTTCCCCCCGTCTTTTTTCTTTTTTCTTTTTGGTTTTTTTTTGGTCGTTTTTTCCTGGGTGGAGGGGTTTGGTTGGTCCCTCTCTCGTGGGGGGCTTGTTCGTGTTAGATTTCATGGTATTATAGTTGGGGGCTAGTTATGCCTTTAAAATTTTAAAATCTTAATTGATAACTCTTAACTCTTAAGTCTTAATCTTAATCGATAACTTTTTAATTTTCAAATTTCATTTAGTTTTATTATTTTAAAATTTAAAAGTCTTAATTGATAACTCTTAACTTCGTTGTTTCACCGTCTACACATGATAGAAAAATTTTAATTTTTTATTTTTTGAGGGTGGAGGGTGGTTTGGATCAAGCTAATGCCATCACTTATCGTTGGATCTACTTTGAGTCTCCATCCTCTATCTTTATAGTTTTGTGTGTGAAAAACTAGGATTTGGAGTTGAGGAAAAAATAAAAATAAATTTCAATATTAATTTTTAATTTAGTCCAAACCATTAGCCAAACCATTAAGCCAAACCGTTAGTCAACCCAAACCCAAACCACACCAAACCGAAACCGCACCGAAACCGTTATCTTTTAAATGGGTTGGTTTGGGTGGGGGTTTTCACCCAAACCGTTAGGCCCGGCCCGAAATTGCTCCAAACCGCACCGTTGAAACCCCTAGTTGAACCCATGACCTCTCCACAGCAGGTTCCTAACCATCTTACTACTCCTCCATTGGCAGAATAATGGAAGTTCTTCAACGGAGAATGGGCTGGACATACTTGAGTTTTGACATTTGGGCCGCAGAGTTTGTTCCCTTCCAGGCCGGCTAGTCCCCTACACCGCCTTTAAAAAACGCTTCGAATCACCATTTAAAGGTAGCTCAATTGGTAATATTGGGACCTCTTCAATAAGAGGTTATGGGTTTGAATTTCCAGTACATCTGTACATGTAATAGCCCTCATCCCCTATTATAAAAAACTACTAAATTCCCAAAACAATAAAACAAAAAAACCAAAACAAAACAAAACCAAAAAAGGGCTTCGAATTGTCTAATCCTATGTCACTAAAGGGCTATTTATGGAAATTAAAAATACGATGAGCTTGATGTTAGATGGTGATAAGTAAAAATAATAACCAATTGGGTCAAACCATGATCGGTTCGAACATCTCAATCAGGACCGGTTCCAGAGGTTAACTCATTGGTGCCTTGAGCATTAATGAACTCGACAATTATCAAAAAGATCGTGATCCTGCCAAGTTTGGGATAGGCAATCATGCCCATAAGGAAACTATAATTAACCCAGATTTTGGAGATTAAACCCTACAATTGAGCGCTTACAAATAACATTGGCGAACTGATCCAACGACAAGCAATGAAAGGTAAACCCTATATAAGCCAAAGCATAACTCAAATAAAAGGTAACTAAATCGTTTCCCTCCATTAAATATTGCAATTAAGCTCTGCAGCTTACCAAAGCTCTTTGGTGGTGCTCTTATTGATTTAACCATCGGAGGTGGCTTCCTAACTACTGAGTCGGCTCACGTCTGGCGTTTGTTTTGTAAGCTTCTATTGATTGAAGAATTCTCAAACCCATCATTTGGCGCCATTGATGGGAAATAATTCGAAAAGCCATGGTGGATACAAGATCCATACTTCAGAGAAATCAGAATCAGGTTTGCCCACCGCCTTTATACGGAAATCCCACACCCTCGAGTGGAGATCCGTAGCGAGATGTCGAACAACACAGAGAAGAAGAATCAATCGGGGAAGACGCTTGAACAATCAAAGGGAGAGATCCAAATGATCCCAGACATTCAGGATTAGATGAACCAAATGCAGGCTCAATTCCTTGACATGCAGGCGTTGCTAAGAACAATGGCAAGGCAGTTGGGAGCCCTGAGGAACCCAAACTAGTTTGATCAAGAAGAAGAAGCCTGAACGCAGGCTCAAGGAACAAGAAGGAGGACTTTACTCGAGAGAAGGCGTTCCCCAGGAAGATAAAGAAATTAGGCCGAAGAGCGAAATTTTCAGCAACCCCAAGACATAAATCTAAGGTGATATGAGGCCAAAGGGGAATGATAGGGAGTTCAAAGGACGAGAGAGCTCCCTTGGAGAGTGGCGACAGATGTACGAGATCGGTCACAAGGTAGCCGGACGGGAACCCTTACGAGGCTTGATAGAGGTTTTCGACGCATACCAAGGACGTCTTAGCACTCGAACAAGGAGAGCATTCAAACCCCATGCCTTAGAGCTGTTCAAATTGATCAAGAGTTGGCTAAGATAAATTAGAAGTTGGGACAACTTACCAAGGGCAATAAGGCAAATGACATATACTCAATCATCAAAAAGACCCCGTTTGTGGATGTGATCGCCAGGTATGAATTCCCCCACAACTCTAGGCTCCCGACCTTCTCCCTATTTGATGGGCGTGGAGACCCAGTGGCCAAATAAGGTATTATCAGCAAACTACAATGGTGGTCAGGAATTTTGACAAAATCTTTTGCAGAGTGTTCAAATCTTCACTAACGGGAGCAGCACAAAAGTGGTTCTCAAACCTACCCTCGGGAAGGATAGAAGATTTCAACGAATTTGCCCGAAAGTTCATCGGTCGGTTCCAAATTAGCATATAAACGAATTAGACTAAGGACACTATATTCACCGTGAAGTAATAAAATAATGAATCCATTCAGGATTATCTGCAGAGATTCAACAAGGCAACAATGGAGATTGAGAATCCTGAAGAATAGGTAGAAAAGACAGGTCTTTTTACAAGACTTTCCAACAAGTACCTTTTGGAGTTGTTGTTGCAGGATATGTTGACCACATAGGCCGAGCTAGTCCAGAGGTGCCAAAAACAAGTAGATGTCATAGAAATCCTTGATGCCCAACAAGGAGAAGAAAAGGTAGTCAATAAGGAGCAGAAGGTCCTTGAAAATGGGTAAGGTTATAAATAATGATTGAGGAAGCAGGGGACGATCCAATTGGAGGCCACATTCCCCTGACCAATCAGAGTATACACCCCTGAATACTCGACGGTCAGAGATTTTAATGCAGATCAAGGATTGAGACATACTAAGATGGCCTCCCAATATGGTATCCAAACCTGAGGAAAGAAATATGAATAAGTGTTGTCGATTTCACAAGGATTATGAGCATTACACTAATGATTGCAAACATTTGAAGGCAGATATTGAGAAGTTGAAACCTAGAGGCATCTGGCTAGCTATGTGAAGAGAAGAGAACACGATCGAGAAAGGAGAACAGCAAGAGAGAAAAGAAGAGAGCAGTTGGGTAGCAGCGACCGTAGACCCTAGACCTTCAATACAAAGAAAGGAAAGTGTTTGTGAAATTAAAAATAACCGCAAACGCATGATATCGTGTAGCTAACGGGTCGATCTCAAGGAGATATGCCACTTTAGAATTAACCTATTAATGATAATACAAGAGTGCAATGATTCAAAGATTTTAATTAATTAATTAAAATTAAAGGAGCGGTTCTAATCCATACATCTAATGCAATCGAATTGAGACGAAAAATAAAGCAAACATAACCAATGCATAATTAATAAAAGGTAGAAAAAAATGCGAACAATAAATAAATAAAAATAAAAGGGAAGTGATCCGAGTGTCAGCTCTGGATCTAAGGAGTATAATTATAATGACTTTGACTGTGGACCCTTTACCGTAGCTTACAGTCCACTGATCGGGGGAACGGATATATAAGGATAAAATTGCAGAAAGAAAATAATCAAAGCAATAAAAGGAAAAGGGAAACCTTAACCAAAGAGAGGCACGACTATAGGCATATCTGATCAAGGACCCAGGGGAAGGGAGAACAATAACTAAATGTAGAAAGTAAATAATAAAACAATATAAAAGGAAAAAGGAAACCTAAACCAAAGAGAGGCACGACTGTAGGTATCTCTAATCAAGGATCCAGGAGAAGGGAGAACAATAAATAAATGCTGAAAGTAAATCCTAAATTAAGAAATATTGAGGGGTAGATAGAAGTGGGAATGGAGGGAGGAGAGAAGATTGTTACTTACTTGCATCTTTAAACTTTAAATAACAAAAAAGAATTGAACAAACGATTCGAATCTCAACCAACCCTAACAACCAGATCTAGATCTGCAATGGCTAGACCTAGAGAAAAACAAATCTTGAAACTTGAAACTTGAGCTTGAACTTGGAATTGCATTACATTACATAGAAAAATTAAACATAAACATTCAATTTAGAAATTAGAATCTCACAAAAGCAAACAAAGAAAACTAGAGAAAGCCTAAATAAATTGAAGAGAAAAGAAAATGTGCTATTCCTAAGCTCTAAAACACGTTCTCCCTTGATGGAGTATGCTACCTTTTTATAGAGTTTACATGGGATATGAATCTTGACAGAATTTGAACTCGGAGTTCCTATCTGACTCAACCAATTAGGTTTTTGGCGTATTGATCGTATTGGCTTAGAGAGATCAAATGCACAATTCCACCGTTGAATTTGAGGATCCAGAAGTCATGAAGCTCTCCTCCAAAAATCAGCTAGATCAGACAACGGATGAACATTCGATGAAGGGCTTGCTCAAAATTGAACAGAGACATTCAAAAACGGAATTTTTCCCTATTCCTTCTCTGAATATAATTCTTTTTCATTTTTTTCTTTCTTTGATCAAATCCCAAATAGGAAATAAGATATTAAAGTATGCAATGACTCTTTTCTCCATTAGAACTCTCTCAATAATATCTCTGTAGATTTGATTGATAATTTATAATCTCAGCCGTAGATCAAAATTTTCTTCATCTCTAAAATATTTTAGAGTTGGCCCATAATCACATTTATAGCTCATCATGCTCCAGATCAGGCCCATTTTCGCATTTGAGAATTTGAACGGACCTCTTTGACGTATAAAATTGCATGATTCATACAAAAAACTCTAAATATTTGATTAAATCTTGAAAAGTCCTAAAATATGCAAAAACAACATAAAATACAAGGTAGCTCTACTCTAAGTGTGTAAAATGCATGCTTTATGCCCTAAGATTTCACACATAAATGTGCTCATCAGAAAGGAAATGGTCGGGGCTAGCCGATCTCTAATCCTCACGATACTTGGAGGATCAAAGCCCAAATCCTTTAGAAAGTTGAAGGCAAAGTCAAAATTCGTGGGATCGAGAGAAGCAATCAAGAAAATAAAGAGGCCAAGCTCACAAAGAAGCCATCGCATTTACTGAAGAAGATAAAGAGGAATTTGTACCCCCACCCCACAATGAAGCGATCATGATAATAGTCGAAATCGGTCGTTGGGAAGTTCATTGGGTATTGGTGGATATAGGTTTCTCTGTGGATCTCCTATCCTTTGAAGCTTATCAAAAATTAAAGATGGAGGATGACTTGATGGAGCCGAGCTCAACACATTTGTATGGTTTTGCAAGGTCCTCAATGGTGGCAGAAGGAACAATGCAAGTAGATCTAACCATTGGGACCTACCCGAATGAGGCCACCATATGGGTGAATTTCCTGATTGTACAAGAGTTATTAGTGAACAATGTCATCATCGGGAGGCCATCCTTAACCAAATTAGGAGTAATTGTCTCAACTAGACATATTGTGAAATCCTTCACAAACCCTAATCCAAAATTTTATGTTGTAGGTTCGAATACCCGAAGTCAAGGAAGAAGACAGCTATGGACCCTCTCATTTGAACCCATTAGGTCTGACCTAGAACCAATGGAGGTTGATAATGAAGATCCTATTATAGAAACCCTTAATGACTTTGATAGAAGATGTAGCTTGAATGAAGATGGCTTATGAGATGAACTTTGGATACAGTGTATTCTATACAATCAGGTAAGACCTCATAAGTTGGAAGATGACCCAAGTGGAGCTTGTGGCTTTAGAAGATCAAAATTCAGCATTTGACCAAGAGGCACCTATTTAAGGTCTCCAAAACCTAATTTTGCATTATTTTAATATTCTAGACTACTAGGGATGGCTGCAACATTAGAAAAAGACCTTGATTTGCGGAGAGATTCGTAGAGACTTGGTTGACCATTGAACTCTAGAGAAGGTTAGATTTTACTATCAAGTGGTGGAAGTAATTCATGTTTTTGTGGCAAGTTAGCAAACCCTTAACAGGGCCAAGTTTGGAGGTACTAAAACGCAATTCATTAAAGGTCCCAAGTAAATGGGTTGTTTAATGCATGTTAAACTCTTTATAAATTATATATGTTTTAAATTTTTTTGGAAAAACTTCAAATAAATTATTTACAAAAGGATGGTTATGGTTCATGAATTCTGAAGAAAATATTTCAACCCAAAAAAAAAAAAGGATTCTAAAAAAAAACTGATCGAACTTTCAAAAATATCCTTATAATGCATCTTGTCTTTCGGATTTATCTTCATCAAATTTATTCAAAAGAGTTGAGATAAGTGTTTTTTTTGCTAAAAGGTTATTTTATTAAATGGAAAATGAAAAAAAAAAAATCAGCAAAAAAATTACAATTGCGGAGCACGATCTTTGCTTTCTACCTCACACCCCTAATATTCCAAAAGAAAATAGGTCTCAAAAACTTAAAGATAAGAAAACCCCTTTCCTGTAAGAGAACAGATTTGGTTCCCCGTCCCCAAGAGTTGATCATTTCCCTTCCTTCCTCTAGACCCCAAAACATTGAACGAAGTTACTTCTTTTCCCTTCACCCACCAAGTTGCAATGTTCTTTTTCCTCCTGTGGTTAATCCCATAGTTTGTATCAGAACATCGTGGCTTTACCACAACACCCGATTGAACCTTTGGATCAACCCCTGAATCATGAATCATTTTATTAATGGCCAACTCACCCTCCACGTGTAGATGAGCCTCAATGTGGGCGCCCTCAATTGAGTGCATGGTAGACTCCAAGTTCTCCCCATCAACCGAATTTTGAGAGTTTTCCTCTCGTGCAAATTGCTTTGCGTGGACCCCCTCTTTTGGCAATGTGTTAACCACTCTATCATTTTCAAAAAATCTAAAATTCTAGAGTCCACTTTATTATCCATCTCTTCTCATGAATTAGAGTCCATAACAATTAATTACCTTAAAAACAAAACTAAATTACCCCCTTGGGGAGAATTAGAGTTTCTGCACAAGATAAACTCTAACTCTGCTTATCCTGAAGAGTGTGGGCTCGCTCAGTAGGCAACAACTTATCTACCTCTGCACTTTCCACATTATTCAGAATTTGATTCACTTGAATCTCTGTTTTGTCAACAAACTTTTCTTCGTGGGAAAGAATTGCTATTCATGGAAGATTTCTAAATCCTCGGTTTAACCGTTGAAAATTTGAAATTCCTCTGCGTTCCCTTTTCCCTTTCTGTTGCCCAGCATGAGGTTACTTACACAGTTACACTACAGCGAGGAGTAGCCCAATATCGTAATTTTGCGGCATAACTGAATAGCCTATCGAGAGGGTATGAGACCCAACGGAACACGGGGGAGTGAAATAAGGAACTGAGTTAACTTAAAATTCAGTTTAAACCTGAACTCCTTGTTGGATTTTTGTTTTAAAATAAAATAAAAAAATAATATAATATAATATAATAATATAATATATTATTTAGATAAGTTTCCAAACATTAAAATGTTTTCTTCCTATTTTTATTTTAGTATTCTTGTTTAATTCTTACTTTATAAGACTCTTGTGAATGTATAGATTCCAATCAAAAGGGATTGACAATTCGGCATATATATTAGGTAATTTAATTTACCATATATGTTTAATCCCACATCGGATGGAGCTAAAGATTATATGGTTTATATATGCATATGTAGCTCCTAAGTGGGGTGTATGCCGGGTAGAGAGCTAAGTGTGGATCACGCGCATACACCGAGCTGGACCGAGTCGGGCCTGGTTGACCCTAGTCTAACCAGGCCATGGGTCATTAAATGTCATATGATCGGACTTGGGACTAGACCTGTAAATGGACTGTCGAAACCCCTCGAAATCATCGAAACCAGGCATGTAAGGGTATGTCTTCTCTGAAGGGCATTGGAGCCTTTGAAATTCACTCTGATTTGGGACAAAAAAACACGAAATCATATCTGAGGAAAAATAGTACATCTCAACTCATTACATTCCTTGATTCTGTTATTGGTCTGTCAAATTCTGTGCCTCTGGTGCTCAGTTAGTCTCTGCTTAACCTCTGTTACTCTCATCTCAGCAAGTTCACGTCAAGCATTGAAAGTGATATATGGCAACAGGGAAGCCCAAGTCTATGGAAATAAAAAAGAGGAGTAGGGCTTTATGTTTGAAACGCAAGGAGGAGGAGGAGAAACCTTGGTCTGATCTTCCAGCAGAGATTTTAGAGTGCATCATGTCAAAGCTCTATTTGAATGATATAAAAAGTTTCAATGCAGTTTGCAAGCAATGGAGTTCCGTAGAGTTTCCCTCAAATCAACTACTTACAAGATACTCTAGCTGGCATCATCGGAGTTTTCATCATTAAATCCCATGGTTAATGGCTTCAAATTGGGATAACTATATGACTTCACCATCTATGCTCGTGGAATCATCTTATTATTCTTCCAAATACAAGATGAAAACCCATCTCATCGAAATTGAAGGCACTGAAGGAGAGATGTCCTCGGCCTGTAGTCAGTTCGGTTGACACTTCTCGCTTACTTCTGGTTCTGTCTCGGTTCGGGTTGCACTTCATCCTTTATTTACTGTCCCTTTCTCCACCGGAGATTCAGATTAGCCTGAATTCCCCTTTGGTGCGATTTTTCAGCACCACCCACTTCTCCTGATTGTGTGTTCTTTGTATTGTATTATAATAATGGCAAAGTTAATATCAGTATATGACACCTTGGAGACATGGTTTGGTCTTCAAACAGTTTCTCTAGTAGGTTTCCACCGATTAAAGATGTAGTTTACATGAAGGGGAAGTTATATTGCTCCACTCTACGAGGTGGATTGGCTATCTTTGATGTTGCTCAACAATCATGGACTGTTTTCCCAGAAGCAATGGCCATATTGAAAGTTCCAAGCTCTATCGATCAAAGTTTTATGGTGGGGGATGGGAATGATGGGGAGCTCTACCTTTGTCTAATGGGCAATTTGGGTCGGTGGGCTTTGGTTCACAAGCTAGACAAATCTGAGATGAAGTGGGTCAGGGTTGAAGACTTCGCAGCTAAATCATTCTTTATTAGCTGTTGTGGCACATCCTTTCTGATTTCGATGAGCGAAAGAGCAAAAACAATGATGAATAGGATTTATTATTGTCTACCCAATGAAGTACCAAAATTCTACTCTTTCCACGCAAGGAAAAGTTACGAATATTCTAGTCATTTTGGTGATCTCCCTGTCAACAGGAACTATTTTTGGATTCAACCTCCATTTTAGTAACGAAGAATGCAAGAATTGAGAGATCACTGAAATCTATGTGTAAAGCTGAGTTTGTATGATAACGAGTCTATAAGGAACGACATGTCTCATTCTTTGTAATTTTTTTTTTGTAATTTTTTTTTGTTTCAAAGATAGAGCTCTCAATAATAATATGAATTTCCAGATCACTAGTTTGTAAGTTTGAATGCTGTTTGACCAATTTATGAGGACGTTTATGGCTAACCTGGTGCATTGGGCATCATCCAATATTTTTTTGTTTCGCAAACAAGCTGGTTGTTTACTTAGTTAAGCACTTGTTGGGAAGCTTTCTGTAGAGTTTTCAAAATCAGAGGAACTCCCGACAGCCAATCTAAGGCAGGGGACTCCAAATCCATCTTGACATGATAAATCATATTGAACTCTTGCATTTTAAATGCAAACATAAATTAGGCATAAGTTTTCCTGTCATTATTTTTCATTTGTCAAACAAGTTTCTCTTTTTAAGTTGGAACATCCATGGATGCTTATGTTTGCAGAACTATTTGAACTTATCTGGTATATTCACTGTGGTACAGTGCACTGGTTTTCACCATAGGATTCTCATTGTAATGTAGTTTGAATTAGTTTGTTATTGGGAGAAAGCAATCTAGCAGAACTAAGGTTATGGTGAGATCACTGCATTGTCACCTGGTCTTGATTATGAGTTAGAAATGACCTCCCCCCCCCCCTTTTTCTCTCTCATAAAGGCTGCCCGTTTCCTATTGTTTTTGAGATTTCCAATTTGATGGTTTTCTCCTAAGCCTGGGGCTCAGCATATTTGAGGTCCTGTCAGTTCTTTGCCTAGACTGATTGTTGGGAAGAAGTTTCTTTCATGAACTGAGAAGTGTATTCTGGTAATCAAACCATGATTTTGTATAGTCTGGAATCAACACTAGGAATTTCAGAGGACAATATATCCATTGGATGGCTCTGCTAGTCAACTTCATCTGGCAAAGTAGAAGCTCTGGCTGCTAGTTCTTTCTGTTTATCCTTGATTTTGAATGGAGAATGTGATGCTCATGTGGACATGGTAAACTCACCTATGGGGAGGCGGCCTCTGGAGGAGCAAAAACTTTGTCTTCAATCCCAAAGGGGTCTCAGTGTCAGGAGAACCCCCCCATCACTAGCATTCACTGAGGTAGACTCAAGATTTGGCTCCAAGGAAGAGGGAGGGGCAAGCTCAGAAGAGAGGGGAGGGGAGGAGGAACAAAGGACAATGTCGATGTTAACCATAACGGATATGGGACCCACTACGTGGCACTAAACAGTGATGAAAAACTATGAGAGGTGGCGGAAGGACGGCAAAATACAAGAAAGAAAATTCTGAGCCCAATGTATAGCTCAATGTTGCAGTTTCATTTGGTAGAGTTTCTGCTACTGTGCCTGCAGTTGTCGTAGCTACAGAAACATTGTCATGATTTTGTGTGCAGCTGTCAAAGGCTGATATGATGAAGGTATCTGATGCAGTTGCCCTGTTTTTTAGGTATGATTGTTAGGGACCTCATGTCCCTGAGCTGCATTATCAAATTGAAAGTAGAACTAACCTCTTTTTGGTTTTCCTCTTGTTAAATTTTGGTTTTCTTTCATTGAGAAATCATCTCTACTCATCAAGCAAATGGTTTGGTTGGTTTTTCCTCATTCATCCCTTGTTTCTGTTTTTGGTTTGTTCATAGAAAGAAGCAAAAGTGAATCAAATATAGCCAAAGATATCAGTTAGCATTTCAAGGCTACTGCAGCAATTAACCTATAAAAACTTCCAGTCTGATTTATTGATGGCCTTGATGTGTAAAATATAACATCTTGATAATTGGATTTGGGTGAATCCTTTCTTTTCCCCCTGGATGCAATGAATGAAGTTTCATTTTTTTGAAAACTGAATTGTAAGTATAGCAGATTCCCTGTCAGAACCCTTGCTCATCCTATGAATAGTTCTGAAAATTGTTCATGATATACATAAAAATTAGCCGTACACAACTCGAATTTAATTAAAATTGCTGAAACCAGATGTGGAAGCAGTAGCAAATACTGTGCAAACAGTCTTGAATCAGTTTCTTGGAGTTATTTCTTAGGATTAATGTGATTTTTAACTTCTTTTGAAAAGTAAATGCCTAATTTCATGCCTTCACCATTTCTTTTTTCAGGTTATTGCAAGTCCTTTTGGAGGCCTTGTTTAGGTAAACAAGGCATTGATCAGTCAAGAAATATATCATATAGTTATGATCTTTTTTTCTTCTCTGAGACACACACTAAAAATATCACGTACAAAGTACATGCCCAAAATACAATTGGTACTAGCCTTGTAATGTCACAGCCTTGTATCGTTCTTTTTTTCTTTGAAAAGGACTCTGTTTCCCTTGTCATCTTGCTGGCTCATTTTTCCCATATATCTGTTTCAGGATGATGTGCCTAAAGATGGTATGCTCTCATATAGCGGTGACAGTGAATTTGGAGAAAATACCACTAAAGAAGAATGAAGATTTCAAGTCCAGTTCATAGCTCCATGTGGCAGTTTCCTTTGGCAGAACTGCTATTGCTTTATCATTAATTGCCGCAGCCACAGCACATTGTCATGATTTGGCGATCAGATTACAAAGCCTTGCACACTGAAGGTGTCTGCTACGACCTTGAATATGTCATTGGCTCTGATGTTAAGTGATGATTGTTAGGAACCTCATGTAACTTATCTGCAGCATCAAATGGATGAAAGGAATTGATCTCTGTTGTGGGTCTTCTTTTAAAAAAAGTTTGGAACAAGTAATGCTGGTGGTCTTCATTGCACAAACATCCAAAAATATTTCTTGGGGCATCAGTCGTGAGTCTCGTGACATTGTTTATCCATTCTATTGTCTTTTTCCCTTGTAGGTGCACTTGAAGATGAAGAACCATATTACCAAGACGGTATTCAAACATAAAGAGTGAGGCCCTTTCTGTTTCTCATCCCTATCTCAGTTGTTCACTTCCCTTCCCTTCCTTTTAACCTTAAATATGCCAAGTGTGAATGAAAGACGGCGTCTCACTCCATAGAAGCACTGTTAATGTTAATTCTGGATTACCATTATGACTTAGCTAAGGATCACTTGCATGAGTAAGAAGTCTAGCTCTAGCATTACTGTCTGGCATTTCAGTGAGGTGAAAATGTAAGATACATTTTAGAGCAAATTGCATTGGCACCCCAAAATGGAGACTTTAAAACACTGACACCCCACTTTATGTTTAAAAAACACAGACACCCCATTCATTAAACACACTAGTCCATTCAGTTAGTGAAACCATTAATTTGTTGTTTATTCTTTTTTAATTCCAAAAATACCCTCATTCCCTTCGTCATCGCCTTCGTCGTCACCAGACCTGACGGTTCTTACTCCGTCCCTGGCCGTAATTACAAGGAGTATAATCTCTATGGCTTCTCTTCTTGGCTTCAAGATCACGTCACCAACTCTGAAAATTGGCCCAAGATCAGAACTTGTCTCTCCCAATCTGATGTCTGCTCCAAGCGCTCCCAGGGCTTCATCACCGCAAATCAATTCTTCATGGCTCACATCACCTCTCTTTAGGCAATTTTTAATTTCCTCTCAAAATTCCCATTACCCACTTCTTAATCTTCTTTCTTACTTTGTCATCTAGTGTTGTTGATTTTGTTATTTTGATGATTTTACAGTCAAGATGTTGCAAGCCTCCAACGGTGTGCGGCTATGGTTATGTGAACTCAACTATGTGGAAAAACCCGACTGCAGATGCTGACTGCTATGTCTGGAACAATGATCAATCTCAGCTCATGCTACAGTTGCAACGCCTGTAAAGGAGGACTGTTGGGGAATCTGAGGCAGAAATGGAGAAGGGCTAACATCATCTTCATCATCACAGTCGTAGCTCTGATTTGGGTTTGCCTAATCGGTTGCAGTGCCTTCAAGAACGCCCAAACAGAAGACCTCTTTCGACGATACAAACAGGTGGGCTTAGGATTTCCCTTTTTCTCCCTTTTGAGATTAATACCCAAGTGGCAGGACTTCTGAAAATCTTCAAGATTCACAAAAGGAGCGGAGTTACCAGAGCAATTTGAAAGAGAGAGAAATCCTTCGATTTCTTCAAAAAGCTTCTCGTCGCATGGAATGGCGAGAGGTCCTTGGTTGTTGAAGCCGTACTCTTCTTCCGCTTGCACCAGAAGTTTCTTGAACACCGGATGGTTCGAGATAGGTTGTTCTCCCACGAACCTTCTACAACTCGAACCGACGCCCCGCAACGTTTCTCGAGGGGATATTCCGCCACCCGATCTCATCACGCCAATGCCACTTTTTGTCGCCATTGCCGCAGCATCTGTCATAACCTCACATCGACTCTCCGCTTCGTCGCTGCTTCCTCTCCGGCGGCTAAGCTACCTATGCTCGTCTTGTCACCTGCTCTAATAGCCTGCTTCTTCCACTAATTTTTAGGCCTTTTATTTTCTTCTTTCATTTCTCACTTGGATTCATTTCGATTCGATGAAACAAAGCGGAGATTATTGTGAATTTCGTGTGTGTTGACAATCGATTCGATGAAAGAAAACGGAACTGAAACCCTAGTTCGACCGAAGATCTTCCCGTAAGAGGTACTTTAGTTCGCGCTTGTATCGAAATTGTTTTTCTTAGCATGCGATCGTCTGTGCTTTCATCAATGTTGTTGGAAATTTTACTCTCTTCATTGGTGTGTTTCTATCTCCAGTGTTATCCACCGACTAGAGTTATGGTGAAAGTCTACCGGAGGTGAAGGTGCGGTGCGGGATCCGGTGTGGAAGGAATAGATGGGTAGGGCATTTTGGAATTAGGAAAAATGACGTGACTTAATGGTTTTACTAACGATGGACTAGTGTGTTTAATGATGGGGTTCGTGTTTTAAAACATAAAGTGGGGTGTCGTGTTAAAGCCATCATTTGGGGTGCCGGTGCAATATGGGGGGGGGGAACCCCCCGGGGGGGCGCCGCCCCGGGGCCCCCCCCCCCCCCCCCCCCCGGCGCGCCGGGGGGGCGGGGCCCCCCCCCCCCCCCCCGCCCCCCCCCCCCCCCCGCCCCCCCCCCGCAAAAAAGAAGTCTAAGCTATGGTGCCGGCAACATAGAAAACTTGTTGCTACTCCCAAGTCTTGTCTCTTAAAAGGAGTGCCAAGACAATAATGGTTCTTAAACTATCAATTTGGTTGGAGCGGATGGGGCACTGTTACCTCTCCAAAACTCCCACTCTATCAGGATTGTCATATTAGCTGATCACACCGGGATTGTTGGAGCTGCAAGGCCACAACTGCCATAAGCAGCAAAAAAGCACCGAAGAGTATAGAAACCCAGTAAGAAGTTATATGCTTATGTCTTCACTGTTTAGCAACGATTAAACGGTGCAAAAAAAAAAAAAAGGTAATTATATTCCAACAGTCTCTTGAAAAGCGTGGGGAAGAAACAGTGTTTAGCAGCACTTCTTAAACCATGATAAAACGTAAACTTCAGCTTCTTTCAGTTCCCACTTCTCAGTTCTCGGTCTTCCCATCTCAGAGATAAACTTCTAGTGGAAGAGAAAAGTCTGCTAGTCATATGCAACTCTCGTCTCTATCTCTCTCCCTCCTTTTCCTCTTCTCCCCCCCCCCCCCCCCCCCCAAAAATCTTCACCCCCTGCAATTCCTTTTCCCCCCCCTTCTTCCCCTTCTTCTCCCCCCTCCCTCCCCCGCCCCCCCCCCCCCCCTTTTTTTTTCCCCCCCCCTCCCCCCCCCCCCCCCCCCCCCCCCCCCCTCCTCTTCCCCTGTGCCCCCTTTTTTGGCGGTCGTTTTTTTTTATGAATCTCTCTGTGTTTATCAGAGTTTTATTATATTTAACTTCTATTTTCTACTAATTTGGTTTCTCTACCCCTCCCGTCGGTCCCTGGGCTTGGTTTGGGCCCTGCGTTCCTCTCTTTGTGTTCGCGTTGATCTGTAGTGGAGAAAACGACAAGTACTCCCCTTTGGCCCCGATCCGCTGTCATCTCATATGCTTTGTCGAGCTGGTTGGTTGCGTGTGCCCCGTTTATCCCCTGTGGGGGGGGGTCTCCCGATCTCCGTGGTTGCCCTGTTTCTCTGCCTTGCAATAGCCGATATTCACTCTCGGTGCTGGCGTGCCGTGCTTGCTTCGGGCTGCCGTCATTATCTCCGATATACTAGTCCCACCGTGGACTTGCTCATCTCGGGCGCCGCCCTCGGCTCGGTGCCTCCGGGTGCTGTGGGGTGGGTTTGTCCTATTGGTACCTTTAGATATCGTAAGCGCTTTAGGGCCCCCTGCTCATCGGTTGGTGAGCTTTGCACAACTTGTTGATGCTAAGGAGAGATCCGGCGAGTGAGGTAATTATTGGCGCCAACGACTCGATTCAGGATCTCCGGTTTACCCCGGTCTTGGTGAGGGTGGATTGGTTGCCATTGGTGTCGAGGGCTTAGCATCGGTCATCCCCCTTGAGAGAAGATTGCTAATGTATCTTTGTTGTGAAAGAGAGCCCATTAGTCGGATGCTCAACTCCAGAAAATCGGCAACCAATCCTTTAGGCAAATTCGCGCGGAGAGTCTAGCAATCAATGCTTGTGGTACGGCCAGTAAGATATCATCACATAACCAGATGTGAGAGGGCCGTGATCCCGCTAACACGGATCTTTTTGGATCCATGAAACCCATTGTGGTGGTGCTGTCTTTCCAGCCGGGGCTTGTTTCCCCTGCTTGGTTTACACCGTCTTGATCCATTCCTCGGTTGCTCTTTCATCCTCATCTGGTCCCTGTGAGCTTTTAACATCCTTGGCAATATGCCATCCTGATCCGGGGATCCATAGTGGTAGTTTTACTCCGCTAGTCTCACCATAGTCAAGCCCTATTCTTGAGTAAATCCTTTTGCCACTGCGGGCCTTATAACGTTCACGACCCTCGTTTTCTTTTATTCAATACCATTTGCAACCCACAACTGACCATCAGGCGTGGAGGAGTCAAACCCGTATGATTGCAAGTAGAGCTTAAACTCAGCATCCTAGCATCCCACTCTTGATACTTGACGCTTGTGAATAACTGGGCTCCAGTAGAGGCCCGCACCATTGCTGGAGGATGTTTGGTAGCAACATTTGCCCTTTTTCGTGCCATCTCGGCGTCCCATGGGTGACTTGAGGATCCATGGTGCGACATCCGGCCCTCTCTCCGGAGCCTGTCTTCGTCTGGGCCTTTTGACATCCCTTTGCCTTGCCTTATTACATGACTTGAGATTTATCAAATCCAGTTCTTGGGCCTGTCATCCCTTTCCATGCCTTATTACTGACTTGTAGAATTATCAAATCCAGTTCTGTACATTACAATTAGATGTCCTGGTTATTGCATCTTTCGCCCCATTTGTGTGTGTTTCTCTCCCCTGCCTTACTTCATCTTGCCTGGGTGCTTCCCTGACTCGGCTGTTAGCCTTGGTGTGATCCGAAGATGGGAGGTGGAAATCCGGTCTCTGGCATCTTTGAGGGTATTCATCTCTGCCACTCTTTCTTTTCCATACCTTGTTGGCTTCCCCTCGCCTCTCTTTTGTTTTGCCTCCCACCGCCTTTGTTCCTTGTGCTTCCATCGTCTTTTTCCAGCTCATCCTTCTCCCTGCTTTGTCCACCTCTCTTTTTCTGTTTCTTCACCCTTCCATTTTGTGTGAGTGTGGGCGTCTCCTCCGGCTGTTTTTACTCATTCCCCCCCATCTTTGGATTTTATGCGATTTTCCACTTAAAATTTTTAGTCTGCTCGTTTATTACGTACATCCAGTATATCGGTATAGTCATCTACGCATGTATATCTATACCTTCTCTTGGAAACCCGGTCCCCTCGTA